>NC_092047.1:0-65000 GCF_003086295.3 Arachis hypogaea
TGAACCTTGAATTTATTAGTGAGTTCCCCCTGTTCTTTTTGTTTCAATTTTCTTTTTTTTTTTTTTGTTGCTGCCTGAAAGTTATCGTAGTTTATATTTTTTGAAAAACTAATTTATTATCTTTATTTCCTTATCATTAGTTGTCTAAAAAATTAACATTTTTTGAGTTATTTTTATTTATAAAAGACTTTACAGGTGTTTGGAAGTCTTAGTATGGTAATATTTTAATTTTATTTATAATAATTTATATTTTTTAAATTATGACCGGATCAACGGGTAAACCAGTGACCTACCGGTTGATCCAGTAATCAGGTTACCTGGTCATTTGGTTCTAATACTATTAATATATATTAAAGTGTTTAGTATGGTTGGTATCTAGAATTATTAGATAATTAGACTCATCATGTTTTCTTTATTATATATTATAATTATGAGTAATAATTAATTAGTGTATATAAATTAAAAATTGAGGAGTTCATTAACCTTTTTCACATTATAATCACCGTCTAAAAGTGGTATCAGAGGCAAAGCATAGATTTTGTCACTTTTTTCAAAAGCATTCTGTCAGTTTTTCTAGCTACTAATTAAGATGACTTAAAAACTCTTAACCTAAATTAAAATTTAATAAAAAAAAAATCTGACATCGTATACCATAGATAAAATATCATAAATAAACCAATATCAAAGATAGAATAAAATAAACCAGTATCATAAACCAATACCATAGATAAAAATATATAAATAAACCAATATCATAAATAACCATTTGAAAAGAGAAACAAGGATAGAATAAATAAGAAACCCCACTTGTTAATGTCACCAGCGAAAGCTCCTTGGAATTCTGTTGGTACTTTCAGCTCAACAAGCATAACAGGTTCTAATATAAATGGCTGGAAGCTGTATAGCACTGATACAAAAATCAAAGAATATGGTCATTACTATGAGAACAAAACTATGGACAATATTATCATGATAATATGTGCAATGTTATGAATATGGATGCAGAATTGTAAAGAACCTGTATGAAAGCATAGATAGAAGCCAACTTAAATGCAAGTTCACTAGAATCAACGGCATGAGCAGTACCATCTGTCAAGACAATTCTTAAGATTTTCGACAGGATGTCCAATTAAAGCCCCCTGTATGAAAGCAACATTACGTTACCATAAATGAGTATTGTAACACTATCATGGCTGAATCGCATAATAAAATTGATGTTTCGTAAATATGCTAATGAATGAACTTTGGCTTCCTCAATATTACATTCTTAGTCCCCATAAATTACTTTTGAATGCTCACTTATTCATCATTACATTTTTCGGTGGTCTTTATACATTCATGGGAATAGATAATATATGTTGAACGACAATTAGATTAAAGTAGAAATCACAAATAACCAATGATGAAAATTTCACTCACGAGTTGGCGGCTTCCTTAAAACCTTTTTCAATTGCAGGGATAAAACCTGATGGAATAGCTTGCCCAACAAGGAGGTTTTCAAATTCGAATTTAGTTGGTGATCCTGCCGAAGTGGTTCAATATACCTGCAAACATAGAACATAGTGAATTCACTAAGCATCAAGAAACAAAAGGTGATTAGGGACAAGTTGGAACATCACAAATTCACAATCAGCTGCTATCATAAAGTAGATATACTTTATACGGAAGCCATTAGCCCAGAAACAGAACCAGAACCACAGCAAAGAGAAGAAGGCTTTATCCAATTTGTTTTAAATCTAAGGATTAATACACTTTTATTGAGAAAAGAAAAAGGATATTTATACACATGGAGAAGTCTGGAAGTAAATGAAAATCCTTTCTAAAATTTGATTGCTTATACCAGCAATTTTCTGTTCTAAGAGACATGCATTTAGTTTGGATGACATTGTTTGAAAATCACAATGTATACTTTCTTGATTTATTAATTCACAACACCTTTTATTTAACAAACTTTTTTGACTAACTTTAAATTTTTTTAATAACGCATCAACTTAATTTTATTTCTAACCACACAGAAAAGAATATAAATTGAGACAAATTTGTTTAAAAACTAACATGGACAAAATGCCTCTTTTGTCAAGCGCTTATATTAAAAGGAACTTCTCAAAAAGTAATTTCTGAATAAACAATTTGCTGTAAGATTAATATAAGTTACTTTTTTTTATCTTTTAGAAAGTACTTATTGAGCCTAATACAAAAAATATATAATTTACACACTACAACGGCATATTTATCTTGTAATATTCAGTAAGTTAAAACTTGGGGAAAAATAATTAAAGAATCTTGTAATGATCAAACAGTTCTTCAAACAGTGCCTACTCCCTAATCTTGCCTTGCATGCAAGGTCTATGCATATTTAGACATGCGGTTGTTTGAGAGAAAGTTAATCAAGACTAAGTCACAGTCATTATATTTCTTGCAAGGTTGGTTCACATGATTTCTATGCTCCAACCATAGGGTATTGAAAATTGTAATTGTAATTGCAATTAAACTTTATTTGGAGATGCTAACAGTTTGTCAGTAATTATCTCTCCTAAAGTTGTAATTATTGTAATTGGATAAAGGTAAAACTCAAAAGAATGGTTTAATATCGAACAGGCCCCTTCACACGAATGTCGCTTATTCTTTTTGAGTTTGAAGAATGGACAATGCACAGGTCCATCCTATCTTGGGATGCAGCTTTTATTAAGAATAATTGAGAGACAACAAGGATTGAACCCTCTGTCTAGTCATAGAAGCTCTTACACCATTATTGAAACTCAGTCACTCTAATTAAACTTTAAAAAATAGCTCAAGGGAGAGGGTTGCCCTAGACTTGTAAAGGCTTCTACCACACCTTATCCTTAGGACATGTGGAACTATAATATACCTTCTCATGCTCAAGACTGGACAAAGACTTGCTATTTGGTTGACTAGACATTTTGGGGTGACCCAAAAACAACCATAGAATAGGTTCTGGTACAGTAATATACCATGATATGAACCATCTTTCCCATGAACTTAAATTGTTGGTCAGCGACACGATTTTATATCTAACACTTTCATGAGAAACAAATCCAAATCTTGATTATTGATATTGTAAAGGTGAGATGTAAATTAGTGGGATACAAATAATAATAATAATTAGAGCATATGACGATCATAGTGCAAAGTGCCACTCTCGGGCAATCCCCATGTCTAATCTGATTTTAATAAAAAAAAAATCTTATGTATGGTAACTAATATAAAATTACCGACACATACCCAATTACCCGTCCATATTGACCTTGCCCTCCAGATTGCTTCTTGTGTAAATAATCAAAATCAGCACGTTGTGTAACAGTTTCTCTTTAGTTTACATGGGGCTTTCCAACAGTTGCATCTACCTTAACAAGTAGGAACATAATAATGAAACTCCAGAAGCAGGAAATATAAAACCAGTATCAGCAAGGATTAACAACATTAATGCATGGGAAAGGAATAGGTACCTTATACTCTCTCCGAATACGTTCAACATAAATATCTAAATGTAGTTCTCCCATTCCAGAAATGATAGTCTAACAACAAAGGTAAACTATGTCATTGCAAGTTCAACAAATTTGCCACTTCTATGATCTAGATAAATAGAATAGAACATTACCTGCCCACTCTCTGGGTCTAAACCAACACGGAATGTAGGATCCTCTTTCTAGAAGCGATTCAAAACTTTTGAAAACTACAAGTGATATACCAAGAAAATCAAATACATGATAAGCTGGGACAGAGTGGTCAGTGTGTTACATAAAGAAACTACTTACTTGCCCTCCAGAATCTTTTGAAACTGGCTGTACAGCTAATGACATTACAGGTTCAGGAACATTCATGGAAGTCATTGTGTATTTAACTGATCCATCGGTAAAAGTATCTCCTAATAACCAATGGATGGAAAAAAGTTAGACAAGTAATCATGTATTAAGGCCAATATAAAACTAACTTAGGCAACATATTACTACAAGATTAAGTTCAAAATTGAGTGCAATTCATTCTCTACATCAATAGGCAGAGACTGCTAACAACAAAAGACTCAATTATCAGAAATTCAGAATGTTTAACAGCTGTTGAGAAGGATTGACAGTAATTAAGCCTAAAAAATTGATTAAACTATACAATTAGAGCCTTACAAATTAATTTAAAAGATTTAACTTGAGAGTTTCCTATGGGCATTGGTTAAGAGAGAAAATAGAAAAGTTTTGGTTTGCATTCAGTGCACAGAAAAATTAAAAAAGTTAGCATTTACTTGTTCTTATAGTATTCTTAGTAAGTGCCTTAACACTTGTTAACAAGACCCTTAATTAAATCTTGAATAAATAAAGGTACAATATAGGATTCCAGAAATCAATATTTGCCCTGCATGAGCCTCTTGAATGTCCTGCAATTTGGATAAAATCCTAATTGAATATTAAATATATTTAATTATTGAAATATATTAAACAGTCTTCGTAACAAATCAAGCTGGGAAAGGTACCCCTACCAAGTTACTCTATAGCAAAAACAATAGCCTATAACCTACCCAACAAAAGTTTCTTTTTCTTTTCTTTTCTTTTCTTTTTTGTTTTTTCTTGATAAAAGAAGACTTTTTTTAATATGAAGAGAAAACTAAACAAACTGGGTAGGACAAGGGGATAAGAGTTCCTCTTTACCATAAAAAAGTAATGAGAAAAAAATACCAATAACATGAAAATCCGCCAGTAATACTGTAAATCCAAAACCTAACCTCTATCTCATCAGAATGCATCCTAACTAAGCGAGGAACCTGCATCCATTAAGAAAAACATTTAGCCAAAAATTCATTCTAATTTTGAAATGCAATACATGAAAGTACAGACCTAATGATCTAACTAGTGAAAATATTACATCACTGGTAGCACAGCAACAAAATTTTGGTGCATAGTTTTAAAGAAATTCATGAACCCAGGGTAGATTAAAATTGAATAATTGCTATAATCTTATGTCATGTAATTTATTACTCTTCCCAAGATGAAATCTAAAGGAGATAATAAAAAGCTGAAGATTTCAACAAAACACTACTGCAAAGTTGTGTTTGGAAAAATCTTGAGAGTTACACCTATGATTTATAGCATAGCATTAGCCAAAAAAAATTCCAGGATTCAATTGCACATATGCACATGAATAACACAATCACAAAAAGCCTTAGATTTTACCTTGATCTTCTTGCCGGTGTTTACATTAATAATAAACTCGCCCTTGCGGATCACACCCTCGTAAATTCTTCAACACCCAAAGCCGGGGGGAAGGAAAATTGAGAAAACAATCCAATAATTTTGTGTAATTTACAAAGTTAACACATTCAAAACAAAATATATGCAGACAAACACACGCAGGGAAAGTGATAAAATGGTTAATGGTGAGAATGAAATGAGTAAATCTCGGTTGTGGGAAAACAAAATGCTCAGGACGGGGAGGAGGGGAGCGCAATATGGGCCCGAGGGACTGGTAACTCTGGGTGGCAAGACTGGTGGGGAGGGGTAGTGAAATGATTTTGTTAGAAAAGAGAGTTGGGGAGTATATTGGGAGGTGACAAAATGCTGAGGAGGGCATTCAGATTGTTGGGATTAGAATCAGACTAGGAGAGGGTCAGGTCTCTCAAAAGCCTGCCATTTGTCACACATTGTTTTTTCCTTTCTCAGTAAAGAACACATGACCTGGGGAAGGGTAAAGCCACATTGGATTTTACCCATTTCCTTCAGTTTCTGTACTGTTTGATCTCTTTTCTACCTACAATTGGTACCAGTTGTTACATACAGTCATACGAGATGCGACTTCTTTATGTAATCATGTGAGCTCTAAAGTACGTCAACCATTCATGTACGATGATGCAGCCAAGAATTGCTCTCACTCTCATAACAGCCAACTTCTCTCACTTGATACTGCCTTATATATGTTGAAAAAGAGTTTGAAGTAATATTACCTTAAATATGTCAACTGGCCAAACCGCCCTTCCTCCAACTTAAATGCCAACGCTACAAGTGGCCCATCAAGACTTCCAGTCAACTCAACCTGAAAGTGCATAGATAAATTATTCAATAAAAAAAGAAACAAGAGCACAAATGCAAAATCGGCTTGCAAAATCATTTGCAGGCCTCTCATTGCCACAGCAAGAACTCTCCAGGCCTTTTGGTATCATTTAAAATCCTTGGGTTTTTCCCAATGGATTTGCATCAGTTTCTAATTACCACATTCAAAGTTTTGGATCATACCAAGAAGCAAATACAATTGGTAACTTTTCAGTGTTTTGGCGCATTCGGTTGAAACTTGTAAAGGAAGTCCATGCCTTTTAACAGCTCCTTTTCGACTACTCATTTAATTGAGATACGATTACCTTTTCGGCCTCGCTTTGGTGCTTCGTACATGGTCTGTCTAAGGGTGTTCCTCACTTCCTCTAGCTAACATTCAAAGGGATTGGCATGCTTTAGTACATGGTCCTGTTTGTTGGGTGATACCATTTTGTATCCATGTGAGGATATTCCATCCTCTTGTGTACATTCTTCTCTCTCCTAATAAAATTTCTTTTTCTATCAAAATAATTTAACCTTCCCTTGACTAAGTTGTGATTTATATTTTGAAAAACTTATGCAATAGTTATCATCCCGGTTAAATCTAAGTTATGTTATTTTTCATTTTGTATTTACTTTTTCTGCGTGGAGTCTTACAAATGCTACTATAGATGCAAGAAAATGTCCACATGAGAATTTTTAACTTTTTTAAAGATTATGTTTAACTAGTAATTACATTTTAAAAAATCCATGAAAATTTAATTATTCGAGTAATTAAACAAGTTCTTAATTGATGTTTTTCCCCTTTTTCTAGGTTTTACTCTATTTTCCATATATTTTCTTGTATGATTCTTCAAACCAAATATTCTTCTTTCACTCCCACTCAAATATATATCTAATCTATATATATAAAGAAACTTATAAATCATCATTAAAAAATAGCCTGCAAATTCAGAGGCCAATTGACAATTTATGACAAATAGATCATAATATCAAAGCAAAACAAAGATAAACATCTTACAAATCAGGTACCTTTTCCTCATTCTTTGTTTGGTCAAGGGCATAACTACTAACTTCAATTGGACATGGCAAATAATTAAGTACACCATCCAGAAGTGGCTGTACTCCCTGTATCAGTAACAGAAGACAATGAAAAGCATAAGAGGCAGAAGGTAAAAATAGGGATGCCTGCAAGCATATGCATGTACAAGAGAACCTCTTGGGGGTTTGGGAGTTTGAACTTGAGAGCAAGGATACCAACCCGAGACGAATTGATGATAAAAAGATTCATCAATTACACAAATCCGATCAAAAGGTAACTTAATAAATGATACAAATTACAAAACATTACACGCCACATTAACAGAGCAATCCAGAATATCACAAGCAAGATAGGAGATCGAACACAAATAGGAGACGAGTAGTCAGTAATAGATAGTTATAAACACAGCAGCATTCTAATAAAAATTTATCAGGACAAAATATTTTATTCCTTTATATTTATTGTGTATGGTCATAAATTGACCTGTATTTGATTTCATTTGGGCATATGATGGGATCAAAAATCCCAGACATCTATGATCCAATCAAAACAAACGTAAAGGATCTAGTAGGTTGGGCAACTTAAGCTACCTCTTGCAATATTTGAATATTTTACACTCCTAATATTTTGAGCCATCCTGACAAATATTAAATACCTGCTAACATGATGCATGCCATTTATGATCCCATATGATATGCATACTCAACCATTTAGCAGTTGTGTACTACAGAATGTCGAGGCAACTATGCCAAGAGGATTTAAGTTCTCAAAAAAAGAAAAGGAAAAAAAAAAAACATATCCAAATTAGGTGCATTGTGTACATATGGAAAATAAGGATACAACATATTAATAATGTAAAGAGGAGGAATACAGAAAGCAATGACTATATAGCATAGAATACACATAATAACTAAAGGTAATTCAATGGTTGCCTTATTTTTAAAAACACTACCCATGAACACTGGTACAAACTTCCGTGCTATGGTGGCCCTACGAATTGCTTCCTGCTCAAAGAAAAATGACATCACAATAATAAAACTCAATATTTAATAAAATAATTAAATATTCTAAACTACATATAAAGCTAAAGGAGAATGCAGTACATTGACTTCATGATAATCTATTGGTGAAAAACCATAGGCCGAAGTGAGTGAAAAATGCAAGAACTAAGCATCAACGAAGAACCAAAGAACCATGCTTACAACTTTTATTAGCAGAAACCATACATATTACAATATAAGCAATTTTTTTCACTGATAATCATAAAATAACAAGACCACTTCCCATTGACACACCTATGCCTTTACTATTTCTGATACACATCTAGAATGCTCAAGACTTCTATGTAATCAACAATAAAACATCCCAACAAAATAATTGTCAGAGGTAAACCAAATTCGATGCATATCCTATAAATCAAATAATGAACATACCTAATAGAGAAAGCTAGAAAACTCTCTAACTTGATTAGAAGAGTAGGGACTTAAGAAACTGACTCTACCAGCTAGATTAGGATAAATACAACAGATTCAGAAAATATCTTCTCTCTCTACTCAGTTTCAGTTAATACCAAACTTCAATAGGGATGAGGGAAAGGAAAAAAAAAAACCGAAAAATGAAAAAAGAAAACCCACAGACCTGAAGGTCAGCAGGTGATATGGGCTCATCACCAAGAAAAGCTTCAGCAAGTTGATCATCAACTTCTGACACAGCTTCTATGAGCTCCCGCCTTTTTTCTACTTCCAAGGCTTCCATATCTGCAGGCACCTCTTCAGTGACAACTTTTTCACCGAAATAAGCAACAATAGAGCATGCTAAAAGTAAGCCATAAGGAAAATTAATTTTAGTAATAAACAGCAATAATTTTGAAACAAACCCATTAGAACCCCAAAAATAGTATGCTTTTACTGCACAAGATCAACAAGTCCCTCAAAATCATCCTCCAAGCCTATCGGAACTTGCATTGCAGCATTATGATGCCGAAGTTTAGATCGTGCCTGTAAAAGTATAGTCCTCAAATGAGAAAAAAGTTATACAACTATAATGATGATGTAAGCACTTTTGGCTATATTTTGCTATTGTATATATGATCTCTTATCCTCCTTCTCCTTCTATCCGTATTAATGATATTCTTCTTTTATCAATATAAATACAATAAAAAAGAAAGTATGGTGACAATGATATAATGAATCAAAAGGAAACTAAAAGGATTTCCAGAATGCACAAAGGTAATAACAAATAATACTTACTAAACTACCAAACTAAAATTTGATAGCTTATATATTGCTGCAAAATCTTAATTAATGTGATGCTATATACATATAAAAATTAAGGTGAAGTCATAGAAGATTTTTAGTAAACAGGTTACAGAAGGTTTTATCATGAAAAATCAGCTTTAGAAGAGGTTCAACTTTTTCAAATTCCTTAATTTCTCAAAGATCAGCAACCAAGGGATTGAGGAACCGAATCTGCGAAATTCTCTTCCATAAAATCGTATGAATGGCAATAAAACTATAAAACATATCATCTATACGGTCTTCATTAATCTCCAATGAACCTGATTTAAAACTTTCCATGGATCTGCTCCCATTCGATCAAGCTTGTTAATAAATGCAAGTCTTGGAACCTCGTATCTTCTCATTTGTCAATCTACCGTGATGGACTGACTTTGCACACCACCAACACTACAAAGTACAAGAATAGCACCATCAAGGACACGCAAAGCCATCTCAACTTCAATGGTGAAATCAACGTGACCAGGTGTGTCAATTATGTTAGTCTGCAATGACAAATTTCCCAAAAGAAATACAAATACAATTATATTTTTACCCAAAAATTAGAAAGTATAAATAATTAGCAAGTCAAAGAGATGAAAGAAGGAAGTCATCAGTACTGCAAGTATAATATAGAATTCTTATTCTAATATTCCAATGTTTCAACATTTTTGACTGTCATCGAGACAATTTACTTTTGCTTAGCAGACTAATTTTTTTATTTTCTCAATTCCACTTAAGAATAATTACACATAGAAACCTTTTCAACCTTTTCTCCATTCTCCATCATAACTAATAACTAATCCATAACAATAATTAGTATGTTAGGGATTGCAGTAACAGAAGCACTCAAATCTCACTATACATTAAAAGCTCATTAGCTCTTCAAAATTGATTTAATACTTAAATTCAGTTTGAACTCAGTCAACTCATAACCACATAAAATTCATCCAACTAAATCTCAACTCCAATCATAACTTCAACACTGAAATGAAACTGACTGATTCATCATAGTCACTAGTAGATTGACAGGTACTTCAATACACATTTTCTTTACAGAAAACGTAAAAAAATAATTACTTTTTTAAAAATTAGACTAAAATTGGAGTAAATAACTACTTTTATATTGTTTTATCATTTGAGGAATAGCAAAACAACACAACAATTTGGAGAAGGGGAACAGTTTATCAATAGCAGAGAAAGAGATATTTACCTTATAGTCTTTCCAAGAGCAGTAAGTAGCAGCAGACTGGATAGTGATACCTTTCTCCCTCTCCAAGTCCATGGAATCCATCTTGGCGCCGACGCCGTCTCTGCCCCGAACCTCGTGGATCTCGTGGATACGACCAGTGTAGAAAAGCACTCGCTCCGTCAAAGTTGTCTTGCCGGAGTCGATGTGAGCAGAGATCCCGATGTTGCGTAACCGCTCCATGGACTCCTTCCACCATGGCTCCTTGTCCGCCGCCGCCGCCCTCGCTCGAGCAGCGTTACCCGACGAGAAGTGCCGCAGGTGGAATGCACCGGCAAGGAGGGACGACGCCGGAGACGGAGACGGCGATGGGGATGCCGGGGGCACGGAAGAGGAGAAGAAGGTGTAGAGCAGGCGCGGCGCAGAGGACCTGGCTATCCGTGCCATGATGGTGGTGGAAGAGGTGGCGCAGGGTTTGTCGTTTGTTTTGGGGGGCTTACTACGTGACTGTTAAAGTGCTGACTTTAATATTCTTTAAATTAAATTTTTTGAACAAAAGATTGCATTTTTACTTAAATTAAAACAACAACATTTATATTCAGATATACCAACCGCATTCAGATTTATATCAAAATTTTTTGTATTGGCATTCACATAAGAACTCTTGTATTTTGTCATTTATTTCAGAATTTAAGTAGAAAAGCAGCATTTTATTCAAAAAAAAAAACGATATCGCTTTTGTCCTTTAATTTAGAAGACCTATTAGTTCGACTGGCGACACGTGGCAACGTTATAGTCACGTCAGCAACTTAACAATCACATCTATTTTTATTGTTAGTAGTTAACGACTTTAACTAACTAGATATCTAAAATGTCTCGTTTATGTAAAGTTTGAGGATCTTGATTATAATAAAAAGTTTTCGAAGACTAAATCGTTTTATACGAAATTTTTTGAAACCTATTTGAATATATACTCAATAAAATAAATTTAATAATTACATATTTGTGTACTTTTTTAAAAAAATTAGGCAAATATTCTTATGAAAATACAAAATATTATATATAAAAAAATAAGGTATTAAATTAATTATTATGTATTTATATTATATATTTGTATATAGATATATATAGTATTTAACTTATTTTTAATATATTATTATATTTTTATATATTTTTTATATGAATAGTTAATTTTTTAAATACACAAAGCATAATTAGTTAAAATAATATCTATTTTTCTTTTGTATTTTTATTTTTGAAAATAATTTTTATTTTTAACTTTTTATATTTTAAAAATATAATTTGTTTGTGAAAATAATAAAAACATGTTGGATTAGTCTATTATTAAAATATGTTTTTAATATTGATTTTAGAATATAAAATTATGCTTTATTGAATTTATAATTTTATTTATTTTTTATAAAGTTAACAATTAATTTTTATAAATTTCAAAAATAAAATAAATTACTATCATAAAGTAATTAACTTAATTCATAATAAAAATAGATAATTTAACCAAATAAATAATAGGGTTAAGTACAATTTTGGTTCTTAATGTATAGGCCAAAATTTTTTTTTGTCTCTAATATTTTTTTGCATACAAAATCGTCTCTAAGGTTCAAGTTGATTTTAAATCGTCCTTCGGGCTAAAAAATACTTTTTAAAGACGATTTTGCTCTTTATGGTTTCTTTTCCTTCATGTCATTCTCGTGAAATCATTTCGTCTTCCTCAAATAACTCACAATATTTGAGAACACACTTGGTTTTTGAAACATTTGCGTGAAACCCTACAAAAGTGTTCCTGCGAGGATGATCTACGCTAATGGTTGAAGACATTTTGTTGTTAGGAGTTTGACCGAGGGTGTGGCGTGATGTCGCATTCGTCACTCATCTTCATCGCTGCAGATAGCCGTTATTGAGGTAAGCTTGCTTTCCATGCAATGTCACTTCACCTCAAATATTCTTACATTTGGGTGGTTTAAACTTTACAACAATGTTGCTGCATCTAAATTGTTTGGGGTTTAATGTAGACTGCATTGACGATGGATAAAGCTGGGTTTGTGATGATCTATTTCTTTTCTTTCTTGTTTGTTTTAGTAATGTATTATGTTGAATAATAATAGGGTTGTTTGAGTAGAAGACGGTGTACTTTACATGAGGGTGCATCATGGGGTGCATTCGGATATGAGAACGGGGTATTTAAGTATTTGAAGGGGCAAACTACAATTATCGAAAAAATTGATGGCGATCGGTGCTTTGTGTTGAGGCCTGTGAAGAGTTAAGACGGTTTGGATACTTGGAGTCCAACATTGCAGCATTATGGTATAAAGATCCAACTACGAAAGATTCTGAAAATAACTTGAAGATGTTAAAAGGTGACTCAGATGTAATTGAGATTTGCAAAATAGCTGACATGTGGGGTTTGGTGATTTGTTTGTGGTCTATGATGTTGGGGATGCGGATGGTTTCCGAAAATTGGTTATATTGACGTATGGGGAGTTATTGGGGCGTTGAAAGTGAGAAACTTAATGGTGCTGTTCTTGAAATAGTTGGTATTTGAAGGAGAGCAAGAAAGGAATGTGATAGTAAAGGATGATGACCCTGTGACTGAAGCAGTTGATGATGAGGTCGAAATAGAATTTTAGAATGCGGAAAGTGGGGAACATAACGAGGGTGTTTCAGGAGAGTTAGGAGGTGGAGGACAGATTGGAAGAGGGCTGTTTGTCACAAAGAGTGCCTCTTTTGGCTTTATGCACACAGGGTTGGCGGGGAGGAGTCAACATGGCAATTAAGAAGCTTAAATTTGCAACATACTTGCATGCAAACACACAGGATTGGCATAATGAACTCCAAATGGCTAGACAACCAGTTTAAGAAGAAGGTGGAGTCTAATCCAAGAATCAAAATAAAGGAGTTGGTGGCAAAGGCATACAAAAAGTGGAATCTGACTGTGACTAAATCAATGGCAGTAAAAACCAAGCAAAAGGCATTGAGCCAGATTCAGGGCATTTAGAGAGCAGTATAAGAGGATTAACGATTATTGTTTGAACTTCTAAGAGCAAATCCAGGATCATCCGTTTACCTGAAAATGATTCGGTCCCTGGATTTTGCTCAGGAGATCCAGAACCCAATCTTGATGAATTATTGTGTATTCCAGAGACTGTATGTATCCTTTGATGCATCCAAGAAAATCTTCCAACACTGTAGACCGTTTGTTAGTTTGGACGGATGCTTCTTAAAGACTCCTCAGGGTGGACAACTGTTGACTGCAATTGGAAGATACCCGAACGATCAGATGCTTCAAATTGCTTATGTAGTGGTTGAAGCTGAGACATATGACTCCTTGATTTGGTTTCTGCGCCATCTTGTTGAGGATTTGGAGTTGGAGAAAATTGGAAAATGCACCTTCATGTCTGATCAGCAGAAGGTAATGATACAGTTTACATTATTGTTATGCTTTAACAAATAATGATTGTTTCAAATTAGATACAATGATTTCTGGACTAACAAAATGCATGCTCACCTTCATTTCATAAGGTTTGTTACCAGCATTTGAAGAGGTCATACCAGGGGTGACAACAGACTCTGCATGAGGCATCTCTATAGCAATTTCAGAAAGAAATTTCCTAGTTTAGAGATGAAGAACAGAATGTGGCAGTGTGCAAAGGCAACTCATTGGAGGGATTGGGAGAAGGAAATGAAATCTCTAGACTTGTAATGATGGGGAATTTTGACATTTAAACGGCATTGCACACAGGTTTTGGTCGCCTTCTAGATTTACATTTCATTCAAAATGTGACACCCTTGTTAATAACATGAGTGAAAATTTTAATGCTGTCATAGTAGAGGCAAGAGAAAAACCTATTGTAACCATGTTAGATGACATTATGGTGTATCTCATGACTAGATAGGCTGCTAATAGAGATAGGATTCAACTTTACTAGGAAAATATTATGCCAATAATTAGGAATAAATTGGAGAAAGGGGCAAGGTTAGCTAGGGACTGGAGGCCATACTGGTCAGCTACTAATAAATATGAGGTCATGTGTGGATTAGATAAATTTATTGTGGATCTGGCTGCTGCTTAGTGTTCTTGCAGGAAGTGGCAGATGAGTGGAATTTCATGTCCTCATGCCATTAGTTGCATTAACTTCAAAGGACTAGATTTAAAATCCTATGGGGATGATTGCTAAAAGAAATATGCTTACCAGAAGGTGATATACCCTCTGAATGGACCGGATTTATAGAAGAGAACCCAATATTATGATGTCATGCCACCTCCATATAGGAGGCCAAGTCACATACCTCTGAAAAAGAGGAAGCGAGGATCTGGAGATGAGGAGAACAGAAGCCAGAATCACCTATCACAGAGGGGTCAAATTCAAAGATTCTCTAATTGTGGTGATGTAGGGCATAAGAAGGGGGCTGCACAAAATCTAATAAGAGTGTATGTGCCATTATGCTCTAGGGTTTACTTGGGTTTATGCTATGTATATATTTTACTTTTTGGTTATGTATTTAATTCTGATTCTTTTTATATAATTGTGATTACCTTCATAGGCCCAAATCTCAACACAACAAGCTGCCAAAGCTCCTAAGAGAGGGAGGAAGGCTTCATCCTCACAACTCCCTGGTCAAATAGTTCAAAAAGGGAAGTAGAGGAAGACTTCATCCTCACAACCCAACCCTCCAGCAACTCAACCCAAAAAACCAGCTTCTAAACCCAAGAAATCAGCAGCTCAACCCAAGAATGCAACAACTCAGTCTAATAACCAATTCTAGTCCAATCCTAAAACACCTTCAGCCCAACCATTGGTCAAGAACAAAAGTACAGTAGCAATAACCTCCTCCAATAAGAAATAGTCACTGAGTCAACTAACTAAGAGAAAGAGATATTTTTCTGTCATCCAAACTGGTGCACCACATGTTCTTCTACAGAAGTTCAAGCTAATGGCAAAATTACCTTCTAGTAAATGGAAAAATCTTTAGATATTGCTCGTTATGTTTGTTTTGTTATCAATGTGTTACTTAGTTGGAAACAATGTTTTATGCAACATTCCAGATACTATTACTTGGTTTTAGGTAATTCAACATACTATCTTGAATTGTGTTTTTTGTTTAAGTGGCATGACATCCACTGTAAGCTATGATTTCAATTTAGACTTGTATAATCCATGGGTTAAATTGTGAAAGTTTTAACTTGTCTTTAATTAAAATTGGCCATTAGGTCACTACTAGATTTACAAATCTCATTCCTACATATTGCTATACTAAGCTTCTGATTTAAGCTTGGCAATATTATTATTATTATTATTATTATTATTATTATTATTATTATTATTATTATTATTATTTAATGAATATTTTATGAATTAAAAAAATTATTTATTTATTTTTACCAACTTATAAATTTTATTTCTATTATGTTATTGTTGATTTTTCAATATACTATTGAGATTCGTTATGCTGTTGTTTGTTATTTAAAATTTGATGTTGAAACTTGTTATGTATGTTTAATTTTGTAATTTACAAAACCACAAATCCGATTCCATCCAAACCGCACCTCAAGTAAAATTAGTATTCGAATCAAATGAGTGTTTGACTCAAAACCGATCCAAACTGCACGAACACCCATACCATCGGCGTCGTCTCTCCCTCCCCTCTTCTCTCTTTCCTTCCTCTTCTTCCCTATCTTTTCGTTCAGTCTCTGCTCTCTCTTTCTTTATTTCTTTCGTTTTCAATGTGTGGGATGACCGAATGGGAATTTTATTCTAATTTTAATTTTTTTATTAATAAGTATATTTTAGTAATTTTGTTTATTTCAATTTCTATATTTATCTTCAACTAAACAGGATACTCACATATAACTCATTCTTATATACTTTCCACTAAATATAATACAGAGACTTTATCTTTTAGCGAAGAGTGTGCCAATAGTCAGACCATGGATTAAACACCAACTACTTCAAGATAAAAAAAACACCAACTATTTGCAACATAAGAGAAAATATTACGATGTAAACTCTGTTAAACTCTAAAGTGGTCATTAAAATTGGCAGCTTGCACAAAAAAAAAATTACCGAAATTTTAATTGCACTATACAAATCTCCAAGATAAAAAAAATTGCACCACGTGGTTCCTATCCTCTCTCTGTCGAGTTACACATCATATCTTGAGTAAGTTGACTTAGAAAAAATGACGTTACTTTAGTTTTGACGATAAATATTTGTTGAAATGATAATAATACAATTTTTTTAATCTTAAAGATATTTATAATGTATTTAAAATCTCAAAAACTTTTCTGGTGCAAACGAACAATCTCAAAAACTACTTTGGACTTAGTCCAAATGCTACATTGCAAACGTCGATAGGGTGAAAAAGGAGAAAGATTTATTGCAGAATCAACTTACGTCTACCTTTTTCTTTTCTTTTTTTATGGGATTGTATGCCGTTTGCTATTATTCTATTGCTTCTGCTATTACTTTCAGATTAAATACTACATGATGGTTTTCATAACAATATAAAACATCTATTAGCAAAGAGAATACACAATTCAAATTATTAAAATTTATAACATGAAGGGTTAACAAATGTCAATAGCCAATGGAATGCACGGAGGATCAGACAAATTGAGTAGGCTGGGAGAAAAATCTAAGCATAAATTTAAAATGAGGTTGACTGATACAATCAATCATAGCTATCACTTACATACTCATTTTAAGTAGTTTGTACTACTCTTAACAGAATGAAACCAATTCTAACATAAATATTTAGGAGAATAATTCTCATTACTGACTAAATAACTGAACCTCAATGTAACTATGTAATAATCTAACAATTATGCTTCCCCAAGTATAAACCAACACTGAATTTGAAACTATATGGTATAAGCAACTTTGTAGAATAGTCTAGCAACTGAAAACCAATACTTGCATTTCTTCGATCTAATTAGTCAATGGCATTCATCTAAAATTGTAGAACATTAAATGAAAAATGATGAACTAGGGGCCACTAAATTTACATGGCCATCCTCTAAGGAGATGAAGAGGATGGTACTGTTAGTGTGCATAATAGCTTTAGCAGGCATTTAACCTTTTTCTGACTCTGCAGATAATAATAGATATCATAACTAGCGTATTCTAGAAGATTCCAAGAATTTCATTCAGTGTGAAAGAACAAAAACAAAATCAAGGCTTGAAATTACGCAAAGTCAACCCCAAAATTGACAATGCTCAAACTCAGCTTGATAATATTTAGCTCAACTCATGGTTTGACTAATTTATTATCGAGCTTAATCTTATTATGGAATCTTGATGCACGAGTAAAATTTCAAAGACCATTTTAAACATTAACCCTTAGATATTAATTAAGCTTTTGGCTATAAGTACATACTTATTTTCAACATATTTAATCTACAAGACACATTATGCAAATAATTGAGATATAATATATTATTATTGATAATATATAATGATATAGGTGATATTATGCCGAGGTCTCAGGCATTTACATATCTATGTGAACCGACAAATGAATATACAACCCTACTCATGGAACATAGCAAATTTAAGTTTGACTCATTTAATAAATGAGCTCAAATTTTTAGTTCAAGCTTAGTAGCTCACCGGCTTAAGAGCTTAGCTTATAAAATAACTAACAAATTGAGCTAAAAATAGCTCACATGCTATTAGGAACAAGGTAAACTACCGAAATTGCACCAAAAAACTCATATCGCTATGAAAAATAACCAAACAAGATTTCTATGAATGACAAAGAAGTCTCAAAAGATTTAAAAACGTGACAAAATTAACAAAAATATCATATTTTTTTACATAAATGATAAAGGAATTTTGTATTTAGCAAACAACTTGTGCATTTTATTTTAAATTCAATCATTCACAAAAAAATTTGAAAAAATTCCTTGACAAATCACCAAATTTTAACTATGACAAAGTCTCATTTTTCTAATAATACTTACAAAAAATCGCATCGAAATCTAATATCTAAAGTATTTTATGAAAAAATATAACTAATATCCGGTTAGTTTTCTCACTTTTTAAATCCTTTGGAGCTTATTTGTTATCTTTCTAGGTTATTTTTATTAGCGGCATAAACTTTCAAGTACCATTCTTGGTAGTTTATTTTTAGGAAAGTATCTCTTCATGCAACAAGGAAACTAAATGAACAAGATATAGCAATAGTTTCAAATAGAACATTTGCTTCATACCATATATAGCTTCCATGTTATTTTGCTTGTAAACACCAAAAGGTGATCCATGGACAGAGAGAAGCATCTCACTAGGTTTCGACAGCCTAAGGGTTTTGGGTGTCATCCCAACAGACAAGCGCTGACTACTCACCTGCAAAAGGCAACAAAGTCAAATCAATCACAACTGTTTAAAAAATAGCCTCAGCAATGAATACTAGAGTTCATAAAGTCATCCATAAAAAACAAAAGGTAAAAAATAAAAGGAGAAAATTCGGACATTGGGAGTCTGAAGACCTTCTTGACTTGTGAGAGTCTGAGCTTCACATGGCTCCTCAAAAACCTATGTAACAAACATTCAATTAATTCATATTATCACAATATATTGCAACCACTAATTAGTTTTTATTTGCAAGCTGTTTAAGTTAGTCATAATAGATTTAGCAGCGTATACAATGAAACTAGTAATAGAGGCAAGTTCTCTTCCATCTGCACATGAAAGGATCCTAAATGAATAGCAACATTTCTCATTCAAATCAATTCGTGGATGCTTCAGCACATGATGGAAATGAGAATGGAAGTGCTATATTAATGCTGCTCCTACACAGCTACCCCAATTTTATGTCGCATCAAGTCCTATGTAAGTGACCCAAACAAGCCAGCTAAGGATGTTACAAAATACAATTAATCAAAGTGCACAGAGAAGATAGAGAACATACAAAGTCCTTAAAATGAAGATTTTCATCACTAAGAAATCCTGTTCTCCCTACCAACAAAGAAGTAAACTAACAGGTATCAACTACAATCTATGCCAAAATGTATAAGAACTATAATATCTATAGTAAAATCGTTCAAAATTGAAGGAACTCAAACATTTTAAGGGGCACAGAACAATAGTATGTTTCGTAACATACATTTCCATTTTTTTTAATTCAATTTAGGAAACTTTAATTCAGATATGAAATGAGTTAAATCGAAAGAGAAAACTAAACACTACCAGTATTGCTAGAGTATTCAAAACCACCAAACTGAGAAACCGAAAAAGGACATTCCGAAGGAAAAGTAATCGAAAGCCTCTAGAACAGAGAAGCGTGCAAATCTCTTTCTACACCACCACAAGTCGTGGACATTCTGCTCCCTCTCTCTTTCCACTTCACATCAAATTTTCCATTACCTTCATCTTTCACAATTGAGGGATTCGGTAAGGTTTCTTCGAAGACCTGTAGCATTAGCTTCCGGAGCTGTTCCTCACTGAAACACGACCGAACCAAACGAAGTTCCATCAACAATCGCTCAATCTCAACATCACGAACCACCTTAATTGCACTGATTTGACACTCCACTGCCACAAACACACAGGTAGAGTTTTAATAAAAATAAATAAATAGTGAAAACTTTATGCTAATCAAGAAATCTGTTATTTGATTTTGCTGTACCTTCGATTTCAAGCTCTTTGAATTGAGGTTGCTGCGTTTGGGTTTTAAGTTCCTTCAATTGAGTTGATTGTTTGACCATTTTCTTCGCTCTACGCCTTGGAAATTTTGCCTTTAATATACTAAAACTAATATAGTAAGAAATAAGGGCTATAAATCTACAGTTATAGTTATCAGAATTGAATCGGTAATCCACTCGGTCTGGTTCAATCGATGGGTCACTGATTCACCCGGTTGACCCGGTCATAATTTAAAAAATATAAAATTATATAAATAAAATTAAAATTACATATTAAAACTTAAAATGCAAGTCTTTACAAACATAATAATAATAATAATAATAATAATAATAATAATAATAATAATAATAATAATAATAATAATAATAATAATAATAATAATAATAATAATAATAATAATAATAATCAAATGTTAATTTTTAGACAACTAATGATGCAAAAAGAGATAATAAACTAGTTTCTAGTACAAAATACTTTCTTTATTTAAATAAACAAGAGTAAGCAAAAGATAACATAATCGATAATCAAGTCCAAGTGATCTTAAAATCGACATCTATATCTTCATAGGACAAATTTGGAGCTTGATCAACATTTTCCTCACTTTGATTTGCATCTATATCTTCCATAAGAAACACTGCATTATGATGTTATACAGAACATCTGAAACAGAGAAAGAAGAGTTTGAAGAGAGAGGTACAAGAAACTAGTGAACTGAATTAACTTCATCTTATTCTTCCATCAATGAATCAATTCTACACACCTCTTATAGGGATGCAAGAGCTTTATTTATAACAGAGTTGAAAAAGAGAAAAAGATCAGACATCAGAATAACAAACCCTAACTAACTGTACCAAACTGATTTTGTTATTGACTAACTCTCTTATCTCTTATCCCTTAACATACAACAACAAAAGATTTAGCATTTTTTAAGCAACACAACAAGAAGGTTCAGTAACAAATTCAACTCAAGTCAGTTATCCAGTAATAAATTCTACTTCTAGCAACAACCACATTTATGATAGGTTCAGCATCAAATTCAACTTAACAACAAATTCTACTTCTAGAGTTCTAGTAACAAATTCAGCTATGATAACTATGATAACTTTCAGGCAGCAACAAAAACATAAACTATGATATAACAAATTTCAGTAACACATTCAACTTTCAGCAACAAATTATTTTGGCAACAAAATTAAAGTGCAGTGATGCAGCAACAAAATTGAAACAGAAAGAACAGGGGGAACTCACCAAATCGGGTTGCACGAAGGAATTTGACGGCGAAGGAGAAGCTGATGGCGAGGAAGAAGCTGACGGCAAAGCTCAAAGCAAGAAGACGACAACGAAGACCAGCCCACCGGGATCTGTTGCCTCTGTTACCGGCGATGAAGAGCGTAGGGAAGGGAGAGATCGAGACCAAGTGTGAGATAGAGACCGTGAGAAGCAAGAAGATGACCACCACCACCACCCGAGGGACCAGATGCGGTTCCATTTGCTTCTGCCGCCAGCGAAGCGAGTGCAGGGGCATGGGACCATGACGACGACCAAGGTGAGTGGACGAGGTGAGAGACTGAGAGAGCGACGAGGTGAGGCCGTGAGAGACTGAGAGTGACGACTGTTGAGGTGAGGGGAGAGACGAGAGAGGGACTATTGAGTACTGAGTTCTGACTGCCGAGCTAGAGACGGAGAGAGCACAGAGATTCAAGAGTCTTAGATTTGGCATTTGGGCATAGAGTTTCATCGAAAGGGGAAGGGGAGGAGGGGGTTATGAAACGACGCCGTTTCAGGTATTACGAAGAAAAAAAATAAAAACGACCTGGACCGGGTTAAATTAATCAGCTGGGTTATCGGGTTTCACGAAAACCCGTCGAGTCGAACCAGGTCTGTTGCACAATCGGTACAATGAGTAAAGAATGTTGTGAGAAAATATTGAGTGATTGCTTTTTGTCATCTCCCAAAGCAATCACTCAATATTTTCTCACAACATTCTTTATTATTTTTTCTCCATCTTTTGTTATATGTCCATTCCCTTTGTAGCATTTAGTAACATTATACATATATAGAGATATCTTTTAGTCATCACAATATATTTTTAGATGTCCTTTATATCAATGTATATCTCAACTTTCTTTCTTCCTTCTTTCTTTCTCTTTTTATTTCTTTCTCTTTTTTGCTTAACTCATTTTCTTCCTTGACATCTTTTGATTGTAAACTATTAATTTTTTTTAATCCAAAATGGGATGAAAGTGATCCTAGAGACTGTGTTTCTTCAACTTCTCAACTTTTTCAATGAATAATAATATTCTGTGTGATCTGATATATTTCTATTAACAAATTAACATAGACAATAATAAAAGACAATAATATGGTTGGTTTAACAAGCAGTCATCAATTGCATAGCCATAAAAGAGTCTCATTACATGAATAAAAGACAAATTGAAAATTGTAAACAATCATATGCAAGACACTTATTACATTGTATTTAATGAAGATGGATTAGTGAACCTAAATGGTAAGTAAAACCGAAGCAAACTAAGGCCTTCATTCTTCCATTTGTCTTTAATTAAATTCAAATGACAAGCAAATTAAGGCCCTAGAATGTTAACTAGTTCATTCTTTTATAAAGCAGCAAGGTTTAATCATACATAAGCAAATTAAGCCTCTATTTGGGAAGAACACATCACAAATATTAAAAAGCTCTCACTGAATTGAATAAAGTTTAATCGCACAGTATTTTCATCTCATAACGAGGCAACCCAGAACTAATCTAATAAAAAAGATAGATGAACAAAGAAACTTAAAAATTGAACTAATCCATATTCTTAACTGATCAAGTCATCAATATTCAATAATCAATTAATCAAAAATCAAGAGATGCATAGAAAAGTAGAAGAAGAAACACGCCATCAATGTCCATTCCATTAAGCAAATTCTAGTGCCAAAGTTCTATAATTCCAGAAAATGACACAAAACAATCATACAAAATACAATAGTTTAAAAATAAATAAATTCAATTCACAGAGGAAGAGAAAAAAAATATTTAGATAAAATAAAACAAGAGACATAAATTTAGGTTCCAAAATGAGAAATGACAACAAATAGAAGATGAAGAAGGAGAACACATACCTAATTTTTTGAAGGAAGGAGACGTTTGTTGTAGTGCTGGCAACACAGTTTGCAGGCGGCGGCGGAGGCTGCTAATGGATAAAACAGCGGTGGTGTGCGTAGAGAAAGCAAAAGATTGGAGAGAGATTACAGAGTAGAGAGCACAACAGCAGCAGATAGAGGAGAGGAGAGCAAATCGGCATCGAGCTCAAAGGTTGCAGCGTCAACAGTAACAACAACGGTGTACAATGAAGAAATTGGAGGGATGCTGGAGAAAGAAGTGGCTGCCGTTCTGGTTTATGACAGAGCAAGAGACTCAGGGATTGTGGAAGAAGAAGATTGGGGATTTGAAAGTAGTGGATATTGTTGGATAAGCAAAGAGAATGGGATGTCTAGTTGTTGGGGTATTTTTTTGGGGGTTTGTCACTCATGTATTAATTTGAAATTTTTAGATTTTTTATTTTTGTTAATAGTTTATTAGTTTAACAATATTTGTTTATATTTAAAGATAAAACTAAAATTATGATTAAAAATCAAATATTTTAAATTTAAACAATAAAATTTAAGAGACTAAATTGGAATAATTTAAAATAGTTTAAATATTTTAATAATAAACTATGTCAAAATATGACAAATTAGAGGAGGAGAGATTGAGTGTGAATAACTTACATTCTATATATGTATATTTTATAAAAATATGTTATAGGTGGGAATTAAACCAAGGACCTCTCACTTAGTGCAAAACTCTAGAAATACTCTAGAAAATCCTAAAAAATCCTAAAAAAATCATAGAAAACCCTAAAAAACTCTAAAAAATCATGAAAAATTCTAGAAAAGCCTACATAACCCTAGAAAACTTTAGAAAAATACTAGAAAACCCTAGAAAAACCCTAGAAAACAATAGAAAAACCCTAGAAAAATCTAGAAAATCCTAGAAAACCCTTAAAAAAAATTCTAAAAACCATAAAAAAACCCTAGAAAATCCTAAAATCCTAGAAGACCCTAGAAAACTTTAGGAAACTCCAAAAAACCCTAGATAAACCAAGAAAACCCTATAAAACCTTAGAAAATCCTAAAAAACACTAAAGAACCCTAGAAAACTCTAAGAAAATCCTAAAAATCCATAGAAAATTCTAAAAATCCTAGAAAATCTTAGAAAACCCTAAAAAAATCTAAGTACCCTAACAAACCCTAGAAAACCTTAGAAAACCTTAGAAAATCCTAGATAACCCTAGAAAATCCAAGAAAAATCCTAAAAACCCTAGAAAACCCTAGATAATCTTAGAAAACTCTAGAAAAACCCTAAAAAATTCTAGAAAAACCTAAAAAATCCTACAAAACCCTAGAAAACTCTAGATAACCCTAAAAAACTTTAGAAAAATCCTAGCAAACCCTAGAAAACTCTAGAAAAATCCTAGACAACAATAGAAAAACCCTAGAAAATCCTAGAAAAATCTAGAAAACCCTCGAAAAACTCTAAAAAACCCTAAAAACCATAAAAAAAACTCCTAAAAAATCCTAGAAAACCATGGAAAACCCCAAAAAAACCTTGAAAACCTTAGAAAATCCTAGAAAAACCCTAAAAAATCCTAGATAACCCAAGAAAATCCTTGAAAACCCTAGATAACACTAAACCCTGTGGTTCGAAATAGGAAATTATTAGGCAAATGTTCTTAGGATTTTTTTTAATAAATAAAATAGAGTATATACGGCCAAATAGGATCCAGAAAATTTCATATCCGACGTTTTGGTCTAATGGAATTTTTTTACAATCAAGGTTTTCGAACTTTATGAAACAATTAGGCTCCCGTTAATTACTAACAGCCAAAGACTATGTGACCGTTAAATTGCTGACTATAATGTTGTTACGTATCGCCAATCAGATTAATAGGTTATTTAAATTAAATTTTTTGGACAAAACACTGCATTTTTACTTAAATTAAAACAACAACATTCATATTCAGATATACCAATCGCATTCAGATTTATATTAAAATTTTTTGCATTGGCATTCACATAAGAACTCTTGTTTTTTGTCATTCATTTCAGAATTTAAGTAGAAAAGCAACATTTTATCCAAAAAAAAACGACATCGCTTTTGTCCTTTAATTTGGGAGACCTATTAGTCCGACTGGCGATGTGGCAACGTTATGGCCACGTCAGCAACTTAACGACCACATCTACTCTTACTGTTAGTAGTCAACGACTTTAACTAACTAGATATCTAAAATGTCTCGTTTATGTAAAGTTTGGGGACCTTGATTATAATAAAAAAATTTCGAAGACTAAATCGTCTTATACAAAATTTTTTGGGACCTATTTGTATATATACTCAATAAAATAAATTTAATAATTACATATTTGTGTACTTTTTTAAAAAATTAGGCAAATGTTCTTATGAAAATACAAAATATTATATATGAAAAAATAAGGTATTAAATTAATTATTATGTATTTATATGTATATAGATATATATAGTATTTAACTTATTTTTAATATATTATTATATTTTTATATATATTTTATATGAATAGTTAATTTTTTAAATACACAAAGCATGATTAGTTAAAATAATTTCTATTTTTCTTTTGTATTTTTATTTCTGAAAATAATTTTTATTTTTAACTTTTTATATTTTAAAAACATAATTTGTTTGTGAAAATAATAAAAACATGTTGGATTAGTCTATTTATAAAATATGTTTTTAATATTGATTTTAGAATATAAAATTATGCTTTATTGAATTTATAATTTTATTTATTTTTTTATAAAGTTAACAATTAATTTTTATAAATTTCAAAAATAAAATAAATTACTATCATAAAGTAATTAACTTAATTCATAATAAAAATAGATAATTTAACCAAATAAACAATAGGGTTAAGTACAATTTTGGTCCTTAATGTATAGGCCGAAATTTTTTTTGTCTCTAATCTTTTTTTGCATACAAAATCGTCCCTAAGGTTCGAGTTGGTTTTAAATCGTCCTTCGAGCTAAAAAATACTTTTTAAAGACGATTTTGCTCTTTATGATTTCTTTTCCTTCATGTCATTCTCGTGAAATCATTTCGTCTTCCTCAAATAACTCACAATATTTGAGAACACACTTGGTCTTTGAAACATTTGCGTGAAACCCTACAAAAGTGTTCCTGCGAGGATGATCTACGCTAGTGGTTGAAGACATTTTGTTGTTGGGAGTTTGACCGAGGGTGTGGCGTGATGTCGCATTCGTCACTCATCTTCATCGCTGCAGATAGCCGTTGTTGAGGTAAGCTTGCTTTCCATGCAATGTCACTTCACCTCAAATATTTCTTACATTTGGGTGGTTTAAGCTTTACAACAATGTTGCTGCATCTGAATTGTTTAGGGTTTAATGTAGACTACATTGACGGTGGATAAAGCTAGGTTTGTGATGATCTATTTCTTTTCTTTCTTGTTTGTTTTAGTAATGTATTATGTTGAATAATAATAGGGTTGTTTGAGTAGAAGACGGTGTACTTTACATGAGGGTGCATCATGGGGTGCATTCGGATATGAGAACGGGGTATTTAAGTATTTGAAGGTGCAAACTACAATTATCGAAAAAACTGATGGCGATCGGTGCTCTGTGTTGAGGCCTGTGAAGAGTTAAGACGGTTTGGATACTTGGAGTCCAACATTGCAGCATTATGGTATAAAGATCCAACTACGGAAGATTCTGAAAATAACTTGAAGATGTTAAAAGGTGACTCAGATGTAATTGAGATGTGCAAAATAGCTGAGATGTGGGGTTTGGTGATTTGTTTTTGGTCTATGATGTTGGGGATGCGGATGGATTTCCGAAAATTGGTTATATTGACGTATGGGGAGTTATTGGGGCGTTGAAAGTGAGAAACTTAATGGTGCTGTTCTTGAAATAGTTGGTATTTGAAGGAGAGCAAGAAAGGAATGTGATAGTAAAGGATGATGACCCTGTGACTGAAGCAGTTGATGATGAGGTCGAAATAGAATTTTAGAATGCGGAAAGTGGGGAACATAACGAGGGTGTTTCAGGAGAGTTAGGAGGTGGAGGACAGATTGGAAGAGGGCTGTTTATCACAAAGAGTGCCTCTTTTGGCTTTATGCACACAAGATTGGCGGGGAGGAGTCAACATGGCAATTAAGAAGCTTAAATGTCCACCATACTTGCATGCAAACACACAGGATTGGCATAATGAACTCCAAATGGCTAGACAACTAGTTTAAGAAGAAAGTGGAATCTAATCCAAGAATCAAAATAAAGGAGTTGGTGGCAAAGGCATACAAAAAGTGGAATCTGACTGTGACTAAATCAATGGTAGTACAAACCAAGCAAAAGGCATTGAGCCAGATTCAGGGCATTTAGAGAGCAGTATAAGAGGATTAACGATTATTGTTTGAACTTCTAAGAGCAAATCCAGGATCATCCATTTACCTGAAAATGATTCGGTCCCTGGATTTTGCTCAGGAGATCCAGAACCCAATCTTGATGAATTATTGTGTATTCCAGAGACTGTATGTATCCTTTGATGCATGCAAGAAAATCTTCCAACACTGTAGACCGTTTGTTAGTTTGGACGGATGCTTCTTAAAGACTCCTCAGGGTGGACAACTGTTGACTGCAATTGGAAGAGACCCGAACGATCAGATGCTTCAAATTGCTTATGTAGTGGTTGAAGCTGAGACATATGACTCATTGATTTGGTTTCTGCGCCATCTTGTTGAGGATTTGGAGTTGGAGAAAATTGGAAAATGCACCTTCATGTCTGATCAGCAGAAGGTAATGATACAGTTTACATTATTGTTATGCTTTAACAAATAATGATTGTTTCAAATTAGATACAATGATTTCTGGACTAACAAAATGCATGCTCACCTTCATTTCATAAGGTTTGTTACCAGCATTTGAAGAGGTCATACCAGGGGTGACAACAGACTCTGCATGAGGCATCTCTATAGCAATTTCAGAAAGAAATTTCCTAGTTTAGATCTGAAGAACAGAATGTGGCAGTGTGCAAAGGCAACTCATTGGAGGGATTGGGAGAAGGAAATGAAATCTCTGAGACTTGTAATGATGGGGAATTTTGACATTTAAACGGCATTGCACACAGGTTTTGGTCGCCTTCTAGATTTACATTTTATTCAAAATGTGACACTCTTGTTAATAACATGAGTGAAAGTTTTAATACTGTCATAGTAGAGGCAAGAGAAAAACCTATTGTAACCATGTTAGATGACATTATGGTGTATCTCATGACTAGATAGGCTGCTAATAGAGATAGGATTCAACTTTACTAGGAAAATATTATGCCAATAATTAGGAATAAATTGGAGAAAGGGGCAAGGTTAGCTAGGGACTGGAGGCCATACTGGTCAGCTACTAATAAATATGAGGTCATGTGTGGATTAGATAAATTTATTGTGGATCTGGCTGCTGCTTAGTGTTCTTGCAGGAAGTGACAGATGAGTGGAATTTCATGTCCTCATGCCATTAGTTGCATTAACTTCAAAGGACTAGATTTAAAATCCTATGGGGATGATTGCTAAAAGAAAGATGCTTACCAGAACTGCTGCTACCAGAAGGTGATATACCCTCTGAATGGACCGGATTTATAGGAGAGAACCCAATATGATGATGTCATGCCACCTCCATATAGGAGGCCAAGTCACATACCTGTGAAAAAGAGGAAGCGAGGATCTGGAGATGAGGAGAACAGAAGCCAGAATCACCTATCACAGAGGGGTCAAATTCAAAGATGCTCTAATTGTGGTGATATAGGGCATAAGAAGGGGGCTGCACAAAATCTAATAAGAGTGTATGTGCCATTATGCTCTAGGGTTTACTTGGGTTTATGCTATGTATATATTTTACTTTTTGGTTATGTATTTAATTCTGATTCTTTTTATATAATTGTGATTACCTTCATAGGCCCAAATCTCAACACAACAAGCTGCCAAAGCTCCTAAGAGAGGGAGGAAGGCTTCATCCTCACAACTCCCTGGTCAAATAGTTCAAAAAGAAAAGTAGAGGAAGACTTCATCCTCACAACCCAACCCTCCAGCAACTCAACCCAAAAAACCAGCTTCTAAACCCAAGAAATCAGCAGCTCAACCCAAGAATGCAACAACTCAGTCCAATAACCAATTCTAGTCCAATCCAAAAACACCTTCAGCCCAACCATTGGCCAAGAACAAAAGTACAGTAGCAATAACCTCCTCCAATAAGAAATAATCACTGAGTCAACTAACTAAGAGAAAGAGACATTTTTCTGTCTTCCAAACTGGTGCACCACATGTTCTTCTACAGAAGTTCAAGCTAATGGCAAAATTACCTTCTAGTAAATGGAAAAATCTTTAGATATTGCTCGTTATGTTTGTTTTGTTATCAATGTGTTACTTAGTTGGAAACAATGTTTTATGCAACATTCCAGATATTGTTACTTGGTTTTAGGTATTTCAACACACTATCTTGAATTGTGTTTTTTGTTTAAGTGGCATGACATCCACTGTAAGCTATGGTTTCAATTTAGACTTGTATAATCCATGGGTTAAATTGTGAAAGTTTTAACTTGTCTTTAATTAAAATTGGCCATTAGGTCATTACTAGATTTACAAATCTGATTCCTACATATTGTTATACTAAGCTTCTGATTTAAGCTTGGCAATATTATTATTATTATTATTATTACTATTATTATTATTATTATGAATTAAAAAAATTATTTATTTATTTTTACCAACTTACAAATTTTATTTCTATTATGTTATTGTTGATTTTTCAATATACTATTGAGATTCGTTATGCTGTTGTTTGTTATTTAAAATTTGATGTTGAAATTTGTTATGTATGTTTAATTTTGTAATTTACAAAACCACAAATCCGATTCCATCCAAACCGCACCTCAAGTAAAATTAGTATTCGAATCAAATGAGTGTTTGACTCAAAACCGATCCAAACTGCACAAACACCCATACCATCGGCATCGTCTCTCCCTCCCCTCTTCTCTCTTTCCTTCCTCTTCTTCCCTATCTTTTCATTCAGTCTCTGCTCTCTCTTTCTTTATTTCTTTCGTTTTCAATATGTGGGATGACCGAATGTGAATTTTATTCTAATTTTAATTTTTTTATTAATAAGGATATTTTAATAATTTTGTTTATTTCAATTTCTATATTTATCTTCAACTAAACAGGATACTAACATATAACTCATTCTTATATACTTTCCACTAAATATAATACAGAGACTTTATCTTTGAGCGAAGAGTGTGCCAATAGTCAGACCATGGATTAAACACCAACTACTTCAAGATAAAAAATACCAATTATTTGCAACATATGAGAAAATATTACGATGTAAACTCTGTTAAACTCTAAAGTGGTCATTAAAATTGGCAGCTTGCACAAAAAAAAATCACCGAAATTTTAATTGCACTATACAAATCTCCAAGATTAAAAAAATTGCACCACGTGGTTCCTATCCCCTCTCTGTCGAGTTACACATCATATCTTGAGTAACTTGACTTAGACAAAATGACGTTACTTTAGTTTTGACGATAAATATTTGTTGAAATGATAATAATACAATTTTTTTAATCTTAAAGATATTTATAATGTATTTAAATTCCCAAAAACTTTTCCGGTGCAAACGAACAATCTCAAAAACTAATTTGGACTTAATCCAAATGCTACATTGCAAACGTCGATAGGGTGAAAAAGGAGAAAGATTTATTGCACAATCAACTTACGTCTACCTTTTTCTTTTCCTTTTTTTATGGGATTGTATGCCGCTTGCTATTATTCTATTGCTTCTGCTATTACTTTCAGATTAAATACTACATGATGATTTTCATAACAATATAAAACATCTATTAGTAAAGAGAATACACAATTCAAATTATTAAAATTTATAACACGAAGGGTTAACAAATGTCAATAGTCAGATTTTGGGCCACGTTTTAACCCAATTTTCATCCCAGAAACATAGATTAGAGCCAGGGAACATGCAGATACTTAGGGACATTCTCATTCTGCATAGTTTTAGTTTTAGTTTTGAAATCTAGAGAGAGAATTCTTCCTCCTCCTCTAGTTTTTTTTTTTCTTTTCACTCATAGTTTAGAATTTCATCGCTTTGCTTTGGATATTGAGAAGAGTCTACCTCCGGAATTGACTATTCTAGTTTGTTTTCTTTACCTTATTTACTCTTTTATATTTTTAATCCTTATTCAGAGCTACAATTGGGAAGCTTTTATAACCTTTAGAATTTATTAATGCAAGAACTATTTTATTTTTAATTGATCTTTTGATTATTATTTATCATGTCTTCTTTTTATTCTCTCTTTATTTTTGTGAACTTTATATTTATGATAATGGAGTAGCTTCCTAACTTGATTGGGAGTGGATTAAAAGGAGAACCTTGAGTTGGGATACTCAAGAGTTCAATTGTAATTGGTTCGTTGTTGGTTGGCTTGTTAGTCACTAACTCTAATCCTTCCCGAGGGAGAGGATTAAAACTTGTGAATAGAAGTTGACTTTCAACTACTTGACTTTTCCTTAATTAGTGAGGGTTAACTAAGTAGAAACAACTACAAATTATTAATTGATCTTGAGAAATTTCCGACAAGGATAGAACTTCCGATTAATCTTCTCCTGGTCAAGGTTTTTATTTAAATTACATAAACTCTCTAATTTAATTTCATGTTTATCAAACTCAAAAAAAATTTCTTGAAAACCTCCAACCAATAAGCTGCACTCTTTTGTCAACTCGTTGGGAGACGACTTGGGACTCATAGTCCCAGTAATCTTATTCTTAAAATTGTGACAACTCTTTTCTAAATTGACAAGTGGATTTTTGCCGGTTAAGAGCTGTACTTACAACGTTGTTTTCCTTAATAATTCTTAATCTGCCAATTTCCACCACTGCCAATTTTTGGCGCCGTTGCCGGGGAGTTGCAATAGAGTGCTAATTTATTGATTAGAATTTATTTATTTGTATTTTATTTTATTTTGTTTTTGTTACCATGAGCTATGTACTTCTTCCATTGAATGACGCGTTCATTGCCTGATCCGAGCTTAGCCGCTTTTGATCCTGAAATTGAAAGAATTATTTCACATATTAGGCAAGCTCGACGTCGGTTAGCCTCTGAGGGTGGTGAAGTGATTGTCGTCGATTCACCAGTCTCATCTGAGAGCGAATCTGAACCGCCATTTGAGGAAGAAACAAGCTCCTTTACTACTGATTCGGTTGATTCACGTGCAGGTAACATGGCAGCACCTAGGAGAGTTACTATCCAGGAAGCTGGAGCCCCAGATTTTACACTGCAGCCGTATCAAGCGCATCACCCAGCGGTGGCTGCAGATTTCGAACTAAAGACTACACTACTCAACTTGATGCCCAAGTTTCATGGCTTACCTGCTCAAGAGCCTATCAAGCACCTTAGGGATTTCCAGACAGCCTGTTCTACTGTTAAGCGTGATAGTTGATGAGCGGATAAGTTATACGCTTTTTGGCATTGTTTTTAGTAGGATCTAGTTACTTTTAGGGATGTTTTCATTAGTTTTTATGTTGAATTCACATTTCTGGACTTTACTATGAGTTTGTGTGTTTTTCTGTGATTTCAGGTATTTTCTGGCTGAAATTGAGGGACTTGAGCAAAAATCAGATTCAGAGGTTGAAGAAGGACTGCTGATGCTGTTGGATTCTGACCTCCCTGCACTCAAAGTGGATTTTCTGGAGCTACAGAACTCGAAATGGCGCGCTTCCAATTGCGTTGGAAAGTAGACATCCAGCAATATATAATAGTCCATACTTTGGCCAAGAATAGACGACGTAAACTAGCGTTCAACGCCAGCTCTCTGCCCAAAACTGGCGTCCAGCGCCAGAAAAGGAGCCAAAACCAGAGTTGAACGCCCAAACTAGCACTAAAGCTGGCGTTCAACTCCAAGGAGGACCTCTACACGTGTAACACTCAAAGCCCAGCCCAAGCACACACCAAGTGGGCCCCGGAAGTGGATTTATGCATCAATTACTTACTCATATAAACCCTAGTAGCTAGTTTATTATAAATAGGACCCTTTACTATTGTATTAGACATCTTTTGAATCTGGGATCAGTTGTAAACAATCTTTGGACGCCTGGTTCTTAGATCAGAGGGGCTGGCCATCTCGGCCATGCATGGACCTTCACTTATGTATTTTCATACGGTAGAGTTTCTACACTCCATAGATTAAGGTGTGGAGCTCTGCTGTTCCTCAAAGATTAATGCAAAGTACTACTGTTTTCTATTCAATTCTTCTTATTTCTCTTCTAAGATATCCATTCGCACCCAAGAACGTGATGAAGGTGATGATTATGTGTGACGCTCATCACCATCTCCCTTATGAACGCGTGCCTGACAAACACTTCTGTTCTACATGAAACAAGCTAGAATGAATATCTCTTAGATCTCTTAACCGGAATCTTCGTGGCGTAAGCTAGAATGATGGCGGAATTCAAGAGAATCCGGAAAGTCTAAACCTTGTCTGTGGTATTCCGAGTAGGATTCAATGATTGAATGACTGTGACGAGCTTCAAACTCGCGAGTGCTGGGCGTTAGTGACAGACGCAAAAGGAGGGTGAATCCTATTCCAGCATAATCAAGAACCGACAGATGAATAGCCGTGCCGTGACAGGGTGCGTGAGCATATTATTCACTGAGAGGAGGGGATGTAGCCACTGACAACGGTGATGCCCTTGCATACAGCCAGCCATGGAAAGGAGTAAGACAGATTGGATGAAGACAGCAGGAAAGCAGAGGTTCAGAGGAACGAAAAGCATCCCCATTCGCTTATCTGAAATTCCTACCAATGAATTACATAAGTATCTCTATCCCTATTTTATTATATAATATTCAAAAACACCATTATCACTTTATATCTGCCTGACTGAGATTTGCAAGGTGACCATAGCTTGCTTCATACCGACAATCTCCGTGGGATTCGACCCTTACTCACGTAAGGTATTACTTGGACGACCCAGTGCACTTGCTGGTTAGTTGTATCGAAGTTGTGACAATTATGAATTAAGATCAAAGCACCAAACTTTGGAGCCATTACCAGGGATTGTTCGAGCCTGGACATCACAATTTCGTGCACCAAGTTTTTGGCGCCGTTGCCGGGGATTGTTCGAGTTTGGACAACTGACGGTTCATCTTGTTGCTCAGATTAGGTAATTTTCTTTTTATTTTATTTTCAAAAAAATCTTGCAAAAATATTTTCAAAAATCTCTCATCTGTTTTCGAAAAAAAGAAAAAAAAAATGTTTTCAAAAATTTTATTCAAAATTTTTAAGAATGAATTCTAGTGTTTCATGAAGCATGTTGAAGCCTGGCTGGCTGTAAAGCCATGTCTAAATTTATTTGGACTGAGGCAGCAATTTGTTATCAAGATCAATATACTCTCGTGTTAAAGACTAAAGCTTGGCTGGCCATTGGCCATGTCTAGTGTTTTGGACTGGAGCTTTCTTTGAAAGCTTGGCTGGCTAGTGAGCCATGTCTAATTCCTGGACTGAAGCTTTAGACTAAGAATGCAAGATTCCTGGAATTCATATTAAAAATTTTGGAATCCTTATTCTCCTTTTTCAATTAATTTTCGAAAAAATTAAAAATAAAATACAAAAAAAAATTTAGAAAATAAAAAAAATCAAAAACATTTTTCTGTTTCTTGTTTGAGTCTTGAGTCATGTTATAAGTTTGGTGTCATTTGCATGTGCATCTTGCATTTTTCGAAAATTTCATGCATTCATAGTGTTCTTCATGATCTTCAAGTTGTTCTTGGTAAGTCCTCTTGTTTGATCTTGATGATTTTTTGTTTTGTGTTGTATGTTGTTTTTCATATGCATTCTTGAATTCTTAGTGCGTAAGCATTAAAGAATTCTAAGTTTGGTGTCTTGCATGTTTTCTTTGCATTAAAAATTTTTCAAAAATATGTTCTTGATGTTCATCATGATCTTCAAAGTGTTCTTGGTGTTCATCTTGACATTCATAGCATTCTTGCATTCATCACATGTTTTGATCTAAAAATTTCATGCATTGCATCATTTTAGTGTTTTTTATAAAAATTCAAAAAATTCAAAAAAATATCTTTCCCTTTTTCTCTCATCAAATTCGAAAATTTGAATTGACTTTTTCAAAAATTTTTAAAATCAAATTGTTTCTCATGAGTCAAATCAAATTTTCAATTTGAAAATCGTATCTTTTTCAAAATCTTTTTCAAAAATCAAATCTTTTTCAAAATTCTTAGTTATTTTCGAAAATTCCAAAAATATTTTTCAAAAATCTTTTTCTTATTTTTGTATTAAATTTTCGAAAATAACATAAACAATTAATGTTTTGATTCAAAAATTTCAAGTTTGTTACTTACTTGTTAAGAAAGATTCAAACTTTAAGTTCTAGAATCATATCTTGTGATTTCTTGTGAATCAAGTCATTAATTGAGATTTTAAAAATCAAATCTTTTTCAAAAACTAATTTCAATCATGTCTTTTCAAAAATATCTTCTTATCTTATCAAAAATATCTTTTCAAAATATCTTTTCTAACTTCCTAACTTCTTATCTTTTCAAAATTTGTTTCAACTAACTAACTAACTTTTTGTTTGTTTCTTAACTTTTTCAAAACTACCTAACTAACTCTCTCTCTCTCATTTTCGAAAATATCTCTCCCCTTTTTCAAAATTTCTTTTTAATTTATTAATTATTTTAATTTTTAAAACTTAATTTTTGAAAAAACACTAACAATTTTCAAAAACCATTTTCAAAAATCACTAACTCCTTTTCAAAAATAATTTTCGAAAATTCCCTCCTTCTCTCTCATCTTATTCTATTTATTCATTCATATCCTAACATCTCATCTCACATCTCTTCCATCCGTACAGTTGTGTTTCTTCCTTTACATCACATCCTTTATCTCCCCCTTTTCTTCTACTCACATAAAGGAATCCCTATACTGTGGTATAAAGGATCTCCATTATTATTATTATTTTTCTGTGCCTTCTTCTTTGTCATATGAGCAGGAGCAAGGATAAGAACATTCTTGTGGAAGCAGATCCAGAACCTGAAAGGACTCTGAAGAGAAAATTAAGAGAAGCTAAAATACAACAATCCAGAGATAACCTTTCAGAAATTTTCGAACAGGCAGAAGAGATGGCAGCCGAAAATAATAATAATGTAAGGAAGATTCTTGGTGACTTTACTGCACCTAATTCCAATTTACATGGAAGAAGCATCTCCATTCCTGCCATTGGAGCAAACAACTTTGAGCTGAAACCTCAATTAGTTTCTCTGATGCAGCAGAACTGCAAGTTTCATGGACTTCCATCTGAAGATCCTTTTCAGTTCTTGACTGAATTCTTGCAGATATGTGATACTGTTAAGACTAATGGAGTAGATCCTGAAGTCTACAGGCTCATGCTTTTCCCTTTTGCTATAAGAGACAGAGCTAGATTATGGTTGGACTCTCAACCTAAAGACAGCCTGAACTCTTGGGATAAGCTGGTCACGGCTTTCTTAGCCAAGTACTTTCCTCCTCAAAAGCTGAGCAAGCTTAGAGCTGATGTTCAAACCTTCAGATAAAAAGAAGGTGAATCTCTCTATGAAGCTTGGGAAAGATACAAACAGTTGACCAAAAAGTGTCCTTCTGACATGCTTTCAGAATGGACCATCCTGGATATATTCTATGATGGTTTATCTGAGCTATCAAAGATGTCACTGGACACTTCTGCAGGTGGATCTATTCACCTAAAGAAAACGCCTGCAGAAGCTCAAGAACTCATTGACATGGTTGCTAATAACCAGTTCATGTACACTTCTGAAAGGAATCCTGTGAGCAATGGGACGCCTATGAAGAAGGGAGTTCTTGAAGTTGATACTCTGAACGCCATATTGGCTCAGAATAAAATATTGACTCAGCAAGTCAATATGATCTCTCAGAGTCTGCATGGAATGCAAGCTGCATCCAACAGTACTCAAGAGGCATCTTCTGAAGAAGAAGCCTATGATCCTGAGAACCCTGCAATAGCAGAGGTAAATTACTTAGGTGAACCTTATGGAAACACCTATAACTCAACATGGAGAAATCATCCAAATTTCTCATGGAAGGATCAAAAGCCCCAACAAGGCTTTAATAATGGTGGAAGAAACAGGTTTAGCAATAGCAAGCCTTTTCCATCATCAACTCAGCAACAGACAGAGAACTCTGAACGAAATGCTTCTAATTTAGCAAATCTAGTCTCTGATCTATCTAAGGCCACTGTAAGTTTCATGAATGAAACAAGATCTTCCATTAGAAATCTGGAAGCACAAGTGGGCCAGCTGAGTAAAAGGATCACTGAAATCCCTCCTAGTACTCTCCCAAGCAATACAGAAGAGAATCCAAAAGGAGAGTGCAAGGCCATTGACATAAGTGCCATGGCCGAACCTGTGAGGAGAGGAGAGGACGTGAATCCCAAGGAGGAAGACCTCCTGGGACGTCCAGTGATCAACAAGGAGCTTCCCTTTGAGGAACCAAAGGACTCTGAGGCTCATCTAGAGACCATAGAGATTCCATTGAACCTCCTTATACCCTTCATGAGCTCTGATGAGTATTCCTCTTCTGAAGAGAATGAGGATGTTACTGAAGAGCAAACTGCCAAGTTTCTTGGTGCAATCATGAAGCTGAATGCCAAACTATTTGGCATTGATGCTTGGGAAGTTGAACCTCCCTTGTTCATCAATGAACTAAGTGATCTGGATCAACTGACATTGCCTCAGAAGAGACAGGATCCTAGAAAGTTCATAATCCCTTGCACCATAGGCACCATGATCTTTAAGGCTCTGTGTGACCTTGGTTCAGGAATAAACCTCATGCCCCTCTCTGTAATAGAGAAACTGGGAATCTATGGGGTGCAAGCTGCTAAAATCTCACTAGAGATGGCAGACAGCTCAAGAAAACAGGCTTATGGACAAGTAGAGACGTGTTAGTAAAGGTTGAAGGCCTTTACATCCCTGCTGATTTCATAGTCCTGGATACTGGAAAGGAAGAGGATGAATCCATCATCCTAGGAAGACCTTTCCTGGCCACCGCAAGAGCTGTGATTGATGTTGACAGAGGTGAAATAGTCCTCCAATGGAATGAGGACTCCCTTGTGTTTAAAACTCAAGGATCTCCCTCTGCAACCATGGAGAGGAAGCAGAAAAAGCTTCTCTCAAAGCAGAGTCAACCAGAGCCCCCACAGTCAAACTCTAAGTTTGGTGTTGGGAGGCCACAACCAAACTCTAAGTTTGGTGTTGAACTCCCATATCCAAACTCTAAGTTTGGTGTTGGAGAGTTTCAACAATGCTCTGAACATCTGTGAGGCTCCATGAGAGCCCACTGTCAAGCTATTGACATTAAAGAAGCGCTTGTTGGGAGGCAACCCAATGTTTATTTATCTAACTCTATTATTCTTGTTTTTCATGTTTTCTTAGGTTCATGATCATGTGGAGTCACAAAATAAATATAAAAATTGAAAACGGAATCAAAAACAGCAGAAGAAAAATCACACCCTGGAGGAGCATCTGTCTGGCGTTCAAACGCCAGAACAGAGCATAGTTCTGGCGCTGAATGCCCAAAATGGGCAGCTTCTGGGCGCTGAACGCCAGAACAGGCATGGTTTTGGCGTTTAACGCCAGAAATGGCACACAGGTGGGCGTTGAACGCCCAAAATGGGCACCAACCTGGCGCTGAACGCCCAGAGTTGTGTGCAAAGGCATTTTACATGCCTAATTTGGTGCAGGGATGTAAATGCCTTGACACCTCAGGATCTGTGGACCCCACAGGATCCCCACCTACCTCCACTCACTTTCTTATCTCTTCTCAATCATCCTCTCTTCCCAATAAACACTCTTCCCCAAAACCCTTCACCTATCACCTCCATCCCTCTTCCCTATTAAACCTTCACCACTCACATCCACCCACTCTTCCCAATAAACCTACCTCATAAACTCCACCTACCTTCAAAATTCAAAACCAATTTCCCACCCAAACCCACCTATATGGCCGAACCAATACCCCCCCTCCCTTCCCTATATAAAGACCTCCATTCTTCACCAAATTCACACAACACACCCCTCTACACTCTCCTTAGCCGAAAACCACATCTCCCTCTCCCTCTCCATATTTCTTCTTCTTCTCCCTCTATTCTTTTGTTTATTGCTCGAGGGCGAGCAATATTCTAAGTTTGGTGTGGTAAAAGCATAGCTTTTTTGTTTTTTTTCATTACCATTGATGGCACCTAAGACCGGAGAATCCTCTAGAAGAGGGAAAGGGAAGATAAAAGCTTCCACATCCGAGTCATGGGAGATGGAAAGGTTCATCTCCAAAGCCCATCAAAACCACTTCTATGATGTTGTGGCCAAGAAGAAGGTGATCCCTGAGGTCCCTTTCAAACTCAAAAGAAATGAGTATCCGGAGATCCGACATGAGATTCAAAGAAGAGGTTGGGAAGTTCTAACAAATCCCATCCAAAAAGTCGGCATCCTAATGGTTCAAGAGTTCTATGCCAATGCATGGATCACCAAGAACCATGATCAAAGTAAGAACCCGGATCCAAAGAACTATGTTACAATGGTTCGGGGGAAATACTTGGATTTCAGTCCGGAAAATGTGAGGTTGGCGTTTAACTTGCCTATGATGCAAGGAGATGAACGCCCCTACACAAGAAGGGTCAAATTTGATCAAAGGTTGGACCAAGTCCTTATGGACATATGTGTAGAAGGAGCTCAATGGAAGATTGACTCCAAAGGCAAGCCGGTTCAACTAAGAAGATTGGACCTCAAGCCTATAGCTAGAGGATGGTTGGAGTTCATTCAATGCTCAATCATTCCCACTAGCAACCGGTCTGAAGTTACTATAGACCGGGCCATCATGATCCATAGCATCATGATTGGTGAAGAGGTGGAAGTTCATGAGATTATACCTCAAGAACTCTACAAGGTGGCTGACAAGTCCTCCACCATGGCAAGGTTAGCCTTTCCTCACCTCATCTGCCACCTATGCAATTCGGCTGGGATTGACATAGAGGAAGATATCCTCATCAAAGAGGACAAGCCCATCACCAAGAAAAAGATGGAGCAAGCAAGAGAGCCCAGTCATGGAGCTCAAGAGGTGCAAGAAGCTCATTTCCATGAGATTCCGGAGATGCCTCAAATGCACTTTCCTCCACAAAACTATTGGGAGCAAATCAACACCTCCCTAGGAGAATTGAGTTCCAATATGGGACAACTAAGGGTGGAACATCAAGAGCACTCCATCATGCTTCATGAAATAAGAGAAGATCAAAAAGCAATGAGGGAGGAGCAACAAAGACAAGGAAGAGACATAGAAGAGCTCAAGGACATCATTGGTTCCTCAAGAAGGAAACGCCACCATCACTAAGGTGGATTCATTCCTTGTTCTTATTTCTTCTGTTTTTCGTTTTCTATGTTATGTGCTTATCTGTGTTTGTGTCTTCATTACATGATCATTAGTAGTTAGTAACTTTGTCTTAAAGTTATGAATGTCCTATGAATCCATCACCTCTCTTAAATGAAAAATGTTTTAACTCAAAAGAACAAGAAGTACATGAGTTTCGAATTCATCCTTGAACTTAGCTTAATTATATTGATGTGGTGACAATGCTTCTTGTTTTCTGAATGTATGCTTGAACAGTGCATATGTCTTTTGAAGTTGTTGTTTAAGAATGTTAAATATGTTGGCTCTTGAAAGAATGATGACTAGGAGACATGTTATTTGATAATCTGAAAAATCATAAAAATGATTCTTGAAGCAAGAAAAAGCAGCAAAGAACAAAGCTTGCAGAAAAAAAAAAATAGGCGAAAAAAAAAATAGAAAGAAAAAAAAAAGCAAGCAGAAAAAGCCAATAACCCTTAAAACCAAAAGGCAAGGGCAAATAAAAAGGATCCCAAGGCTTTGAGCATCAGTGGATAGGAGGGCCTAAAGGAATAAAATCCTGGTCTAAGCGGCTAAACCAAGCTGTCCCTAACCATGTGCTTGTGGCGTGTAGGTGTCAAGTGAAAACTTGAGACTGAGCGGTTAAAGTCAAGGTCCAAAGCAAAAAAAAAAAAAAAGAGAGTGTGCTTAAGAACCCTGGACACCTCTAATTGGGGACTTTAGCAAAGCTAAGTCACAATCTGAAAAAGGTTCACCCAATTATGTGTCTGTGGCATTTATGTATCCGGTGGTAATACTGGAAAACAAAGTGCTTAGGGCCACGGCCAAGACTCATAAAGAAGCTGTGTTCAAGAATCATCATACTGAACTAGGAGAATCAATAACACTATCTGAACTCTGAGTTCCTATAGATGCCAATCATTCTGAACCTCAATGGATAAAGTGAGATGCCAAAACTATTCAAGAGGCAAAAAGCTATAAGTCCCGCTCATATGATTGCAGCTATGTTTCATTGATAGTTTGGAATTTATAGTATATTCTCTTCTTTTTATCCTATTTGATTTTCAGTTGCTTGGGGACAAGCAACAATTTAAGTTCGGTGTTGTGATGAGCGGATAATTTATACGCTTTTTGGCATTGTTTTTAGTATGTTTTTAGTAGGATCTAGTTACTTTTAGGGATGTTTTCATTAGTTTTTATGTTGAATTCACATTTCTGGACTTTACTATAAGTTTGTGTGTTTTTCTGTGATTTCAGGTATTTTCTGGCTGAAATTGAGGGACTTGAGCAAAAATCAGATTCAGAGGTTGAAGAAGGACTGCTGATGCTGTTGGATTCTGACCTCCCTGCACTCAAAGTGGATTTTCTGGAGCTACAGAACTCGAAATGGCGCGCTTCCAATTGCGTTGGAAATTAGACATCCAGGGCTTTCCAGAAATATATAATAGTCCATACTTTGGCCAAGAATAGACGACGTAAACTGGCGTTCAACGCCAGCTCTCTGCCCAAAACTGGCGTCCAACGCCAGAAAAGGAGCCAAAACCAGAGTTGAACGCCCAAACTAGCACTAAAGCTGGCGTTCAACTCCAAGGAGGACCTCTACACGTGTAACACTCAAAGGCCAGCCCAAGCACACACCAAGTGGGCCCCGGAAGTGGATTTATGCATCAATTACTTACTCATGTAAACCCTAGTAGCTAGTTTATTATAAATAGGACCCTTTACTATTGTATTAGACATCTTTTGAATCTGGGATCAGTTGTAAACAATCTTTGGACGCCTGGTTCTTAGATCAGAGGGGCTGGCCATCTCGGCCATGCCTGGACCTTCACTTATGTATTTTCATACGGTAGAGTTTCTACACTCCATAGATTAAGGTGTGGAGCTCTGCTGTTCCTCAAAGATTAATGCAAAGTACTACTGTTTTCTATTCAATTCTTCTTATTTCTCTTCTAAGATATCCATTCGCACCCAAGAACGTGATGAAGGTGATGATTATGTGTGACGCTCATCACCATCTCCCTTATGAACGCGTGCCTGACAAACACTTCTGTTCTACATGAAACAAGCTAGAATGAATATCTCTTAGATCTCTTAACCGGAATCTTCGTGGCGTAAGCTAGAATGATGGCGGCATTCAAGAGAATCCAGAAAGTCTAAACCTTGTCTGTGGTATTCCGAGTAGGATTCAATGATTGAATGACTGTGACGAGCTTCAAACTCGCGAGTGCTGGGCGTTAGTGACAGACGCAAAAGGAGGGTGAATCCTATTCCAGCATGATCGAGAACCGACAGATGAATAGCCGTGCCGTGACAGGGTACGTGAGCATATTATTCACTGAGAGGAGGGGATGTAGCCACTGACAACGGTGATGCCCTTGCATACAGCCAGCCATGGAAAGGAGTAAGACAGATTGGATGAAGACAGCAGGAAAGCAGAGGTTCAGAGGAACGAAAAGCATCCCCATTCGCTTATCTGAAATTCCTACCAATGAATTACATAAGTATCTCTATCCCTATTTTATTATATAATATTCGAAAACACCATTATCACTTTATATCTGCCTGACTAAGATTTGCAAGGTGACCATAGCTTGCTTCATACCGACAATCTCCGTGGGATTCGACCCTTACTCACGTAAGGTATTACTTGGACGACCCAGTGTACTTGCTGGTTAGTTGTATCGAAGTTGTGACAATTATGAATTAAGATCAAAGCACCAAGCTTTGGAGCCATTACCAGGGATTGTTCGAGCCTGGACATCACAATTTCGTGCACCAATAGTGCAGATGAAACTTCTATTCTGTTAAAAGCCTTCCCGTTCTCTCTTAAGGAAAAGGCGAGAGAGTGGTACTACACTCAACCTGGAGCGACTGTTGCTAATTGGGATATGCTTAGAAGAGAATTTTTGGAAAAATACTTTCCAGCTAAAGTTACTGATAGATTGAGGAAAGAAATTTCCATGATTGTTCAAGACGAATCCGAGACTCTCTTCGAATATTGGGAGTGCTTCAACAATCTTCTAGTAGCATGTCCCCACCACATGATTGACAAGTTGGTGTTGCTCGGCTACTTCACACAGGGCATGAAGCCTCAAGATAAGACCACATTGGAAGGTGCTAGCAATGGGTTTATGAAAAAGTACAAGACCACTGATGAAGCATGGCAATTGATCAGCGACTTAGCTAAATCTACTAGGAATCACAGGCAAAGGCAAGGCCACTTAAAAGCTGTTGCAGAGGTATCCTCTAGCAGAGAGACTACTGCTCTGACCCAGAGTATATGTGAAATGACTAACTTACTGAAGCAGATGCAGTTGAATCAACAACAAGCTCAGTAAGCTCAGCCTTCCCCACCACAACAAAGCCAACAGTTGGTTCCACAAAGAGTATGTGACATATGCGCTGATTATAGTCATTACACTGACGAGTGCCCACAGCTCCAACACAAGGACAACACCGTGGCAGCTACTCACAATTTTTATGACCGCCCAAATCAAGGATATTATCAACAAGGCAGCAACTCTAACTAAGGTTGGAGAGACAACTATAACAGAGGAGGCAGAGACGGCTAAGGAATTCAGAGAGGGAATAATAAAAACAATCAGCAGAATCGGTATTAGCAGAATCCTGCCTATCAACAGCAGAACCAGAATCAGGCTTACAGAGCACCTCATCTAAGGCAGCCCCAACCGTCTCAGCAGACCCCTCAGATCACTTACCCATCTTCATCTTCTAATGATGAGTTACTACAATCTATTGATCAGAGACAGCAGGCCATGGAAAACAACCTTGCTTCTACTCTAAATGTCTGAACTCTACCTTGCAAGCTCTTGTCTCACAGATTGGATCACTAAATAACTCTAACAACCAGCCTTCGAGCTCCAGTGGAATCCCCTCTCAACCATTACCCAACCCCAAGGGTGGCATCAATGTCATCACCTTGAGGTCTGGAACCACACTACAAGGGAGGAATCCTGAGGAGCCAAGCCCGCTAGAACACGCCCCAGCTGAGGACATGGTTGAGGTAGAGGATGTTGAAAAGGAAGGTGAGGTACAGGACACGGTCGAAGAAGGAGTCAACCAACCAGAGAAGGACGCTCCAGAAGGAGCTAAGGTTCCCAAGGACGCCACCCCTATCCCATTTCCACACATTGCAAGAAAGCCCAGAAAGCAGATGGAACTTGATCCCAAAATGGTAGAAATCTTCAAAAAGGTTGAGGTAACTGTTCCCCTTTTTGATGTTATTCAGCAAGTACCTAAATACGCAAAGTTTCTAAAAGATTTATGCATACATAAAGATAAACTTAATGAATTAGGGACTATTCCTTTAGGTAGCTCCATATGTGCTTTAATGGGAAATATACCTGAAAAATGTAGTGATCCAGGTCCATGTATGGTTAACTGTACCATTGGAGGCGTAAATTTTTCTGACTGCATGTGTGATTTAGGAGCGTGTGTGAGTATTATGCCTTTGTCTATATATAATGCTTTGAGGCTCCCTCCCTTAAAAAGGTTGCAGCTCGTTTTGTGTTAGCAGATAAAAGCATTATTACAGTGGTTGGAATTGCTGAAGATGTGTTAGTGAGCATTAAGGGGCTCACATTTCCCATTGACTTCTATATCTTGGAGATGCCCCAAAATGACTCAGGAAAGCCATCATCAATCCTGCTTGGAAGACCGTTCTTGAAGACTTCGAAGTTCAAGCTGGATGTCTTTTCGGGAACCTATTCTTTTGAGATAGATGGCAAAACAGTGAGCTTCAATCTGGATGAAGCTATGAAGCATCCTCCAGAAAATCATTCCATATTCCAATGCGACATCATTGATGAAATTATAGCTGCAATTCACCAGGAAGAAATGGAAGAGAGCACATGGAGCAAAATCCAAGTGTGGGGACACCCTCTGAACATAATGAAGATTCTTTGCCATTGTCACCAGTCCCAGATGATCCAGAGCCCAGCCATGAGCGAAAAATGGAATTAAAGCCTCTTCCTTCACACCTCAAGTATGATTACCTTGAGGACAAGTAGAAGTTTCCAGTTATCATTGCAAGGGAGCTCACTTCCCAACAAGAAGAACAACTGCTTAGTGTATTGAGGACGCATAAGAAAGCAATTGGATGGAGTTTGGCGGATATAGTAGGCATCAGCCCTCAAGTTTATGAACATAGAATATTCTTAGAAGAAGGTGCAAGGCCTGTCCGTCAACCTCAAAGAAGATTGAATCCGACCATCTTAAAAGTTGTCAAGAAGGAAGTAACCAGACTACTTGAAGCAGATATCATTTACCCCATTTCAGATAGCGAATGGGTCAGCCCAGTACAAGTGGTGCCCAAAAAGTCTGGCGTCACAACAATAAGAAATGAGCATGGAGAACTTCTGACAACCAGAGTGCAGAACTCATGGAGAGTTTGCATTGACTACAGGCGTCTCAATCAAGCCACTCGCAAGGATCATTACCCCTTGCCATTCATTGATCAGATGCTTGATCGCCTGTCAGGTAAATCTCATTACTGCTTTCTAGATGCTTATATAGGTTATTTTCAAATCCATATAGCTCCTGAAGATCAGGAAAAGACTACTTTTACATGTCCTTTTGGGACTTATGCTTATAAGAGAATGCCTTTTGGCTTATGCAATGCACCAGCTACTTTCCAAAGGTGTATGATGAGTATTTTCTCTGATCTCATTGAGAACTGTATGGAAGTTTTTATGGATGACTTTAGCATATATGGTGATTCATTTAGCCTTTGCTTGGATAGTTTATCTAGAGTATTAGACAGGTGTGTTAGTGTAAAACTTGTTTTAAATTTTGAAAAGTGTCATTTTATGGTAAAACAAGGAATTGTTCTAGGATATGTTGTTTTTGATATTGGTATCTCTGTGGATCCAGCAAAGGTAGATGTTATTTCTAGTTTACCTTACCCCTCCTCTGTGAGGGAAGTCCGTTCGTTCCTTAGCCATACAGGTTTTTACAGGAGATTCATTAAGGACTTCAGTAAGCTAGCATTACCTTTATCCAGACTACTGCAGAAAGATATTGAGTTCAAGTTCAGTGAGGATTGCAAACAAGCATTTGATAAGCTGAAGACCGCCCTAACTCAAGCCCCGATTGTGAGAGGACCAGACTGGAGTCAACCATTTGAAATCATGTGTGATGCCTCCAATCATGCAGTAGGAGCAACACTAGCTCAGCATGAAGGTAACGATCCTTTTGTAATTGCTTATGCATCTAAGACTTTAGATGCTGCTTAATCTAATTACACTACTACTGAAAAAGAGCTTCTAGCTATTATTTTTGCTCTGGATAAATTCCGAGCCTATTTACTTGGTACTAAGGTAGTAGTGTACTCAGACCATGCAGCTCTAAAATATTTATTAGCTAAAAGGAGTCTAAACCAATGCTAATACGTTGGATGCTGCTGCTGCAATAATTTGATTTAGAAATTAAGGATAGGAGTGGTAACCAGAATTTAGTGGCAGACCACTTGAGTCGCCTTGAGCACATTAAGGATGACTCCATTCCTATCAATGATATTTTCCCATTTGATAGCTTACAGGCAGTATCTGAAGTAGTTCCTTGGTATGCACCTGTAGCTAATTATCTAGTTAGCCACACTTTTCCTCCAGATTTTACTAAGCATCAGAGAGACAAGCTGAAAAGCGAGTCCAAATATTATATATGGGATGATCCATATCTATGGAGGTGTGGTGCTGACCAGGTGATTAGACGGTGTGTACCTCAATCAGAATTCCAGTCCATTTTAGAGGCCTGCCAGTCATCTGAGAGTGGAGGACATTTTGGTCCTCAAAGAACAACTAGAAAAATTTTAGACTGTGGATTCTGGTGGCCCACTCTTTTTAAAGATGCTGCTGACCTTTGTAAATCTTGTTCCCCTTGCCAAAGGTTTGGTAATATATCCAAGAGGGATGAAATGCCTCAACAGATTATGCTTTTCTGTGAAATTTTTTATGTTTGGGGCATTGACTTCATGGGTCCATTTCCAAATTCTAATGGTCACCTTTATATACTGTTAGCTGTAGATTATGTTTCTAAATGGGTGGAAGCAATTCCTACCCACACTGATGATGCTAACACTGTTGTTTCCTTTGTTAGAAACCATATTATTTGTCGCTTTGGATCACCACGAGCAATCGTGAGCGATCAAGGCACTCACTTTTGTAACAGGAGACTAACAGGATTACTGAAGAGACATGGGATAGTTCATAAAGTATCAACAGCCTACCACCCCCAGACTAATGGGCAAGCCGAGGTGTCTAACAGGGAGATAAAGCGCATACTGCAGAAGATAGTCAAGCCTCATAGAAAGGACTGGAGCACCAGGCTCCAAGATGCGCTTTGGACATATCGGACAGCATACAAGACACCAATCGGGATGAGTCCTTTCCGCTTAGTTTATGGAAAGGCCTGTCACCTCCCAGTTGAGATAGAACACAAAGCCTTCTGAGCGGTAAAGGAATGCAACATGGAATTTGAGAAAGCCAGAACTGAAAGAAAGTTGCAACTGCAAGAATTAGAGAACCTTCGCCTAGAAGCTTATGAGAACTCCAGGCTGTACAAAGAGAAGGTGAAGGCTGTGCATGATAAGAGCATCAAGAGGAGAGAGTTCCAGCCTGGGGACTTAGTCCTAATTTACAACTCCAGAATGAGGCTCATGCCAGGCAAGCTGAAATCCAGATGGGACGGTCCTTATCGAGTAGAGAAGACGGAGCCATACGGAGTCTTTCACGTGAGCCATCCTTCAAGCTCTGAACTTATCAAGGTCAATGGACATCGCTTGAAGTTATATCATGGCGAGAAAATGGAGAAAAAGAAGGAGCTATAGATCTTTCTCTTGGAAGATCCACCCAAAGCAGAGGACTGAGCTAGTGGAGCGTCCAACTTAAGGACATTAAAGCAAAGTGCTGGGTGGGAGACAACCCACCATGGTATGATCGTTCTTTTCCATCTTCTTAGTTCTTTTTTTTTTCAATAACTCTTCTCAGTCTTAGTGCATATAGTTTGCATCTGCATTTGCATATTGCATATAAAAAAAAAAAACGCACGCGACGCGTAAGTGTCGCTGACGCGGCCGCGTCATAGGTGCGTTCTGAAGAAAAGAGATTTGAACAGAAAGTCACGCAAAAGCGTGGCTGGAGGCGTGCCTTTGGCACAAATTGATCCACGCAACCGCGTCGCTGATGCGTCCACGTCATGTGGGAGAAATGCCTCCCACGCGTCCGCGTCAACCACGCGAACGCGTGACCTAAAAATCGACGTAAAAAAGGGTGTATGGCAGTAAGTTGAGCTGGAATTGGGCTGGAACCATGCTAGGAGCACAAGCCCTACCACGCGAACGCGTGCCCCACGCATCCGCGCCGTTTTTCTGAATAGGCCAACCACGCGATCGCGTCCCCCACGCGACCGCGTCACCCAAAATTTTGGCAAATTGAGTTTTTAACCAGAGAGTTGCGCGAGCGCAAGGCTACCCTCGCGCCAATGGCACAAATCACTTCACGCAAACGCATGACCCACGCGTCCGCGTCACTTCATAGAAGCGCTATCCGCGCGAACGCGTGACCCACGCGCTCGCGTCGCCTGCGCCGCACAGCTTATCCAGATCAGCCAAATATCTTATCTTTTCTTCCCCAAATCTAAATCTTTTCTTTCCCTTCTTATTTCTTTCTTCCCTCTTCTTCCTTCTTTATTCTTTCTCACTCTTTACTTTCTCCATTCCTTATTTTTCACATCCATTATCAAGGTTCTTTTCTTTCTTTCTTTACTTTTTACTTTTCCTTTATTATTTTTATTTATGTCTTCTTTTTCTTTTCTTTTTACTTTCATTATCTATGTTTTCTTTTTCTTTCTTTCTTTTTGCATTATTTTTATTGGTGTTAGAAATTTATTTGGGTAATTATTTTCTCCTATATAATTACTTGTGGATTAATTAGGAATTGTTTGACAATTCGTATTACCTCTTAAAAGGTTGCTTGCATGTTCAATTTAATACTTTCAACAACATATTTACCATGCATGCTAAGTGTTTGTGAAAAATCCCATATGGCATTGTGCATTATTTTAAATTATTCTACTACTCTAATGCCTGTTTTTCACAAAACCCCTTTTATATTTTATTGATTAAATATAATTGTCAATACAAACAGATTGTTAGTTTGAAAGGGTTGGTAATCTAACTTGGACATTGAATGCTTGATCTATGCTACTCATGCATTTGCCAGCATGCCAATAAACACCTTGCATTCAATTGTCATCACATGCACTTGCTATATTTCCATTGATGGATTTTTCACATGTAGTCTAGACCATGTGTTAACGACATCCTCTTTACCGTGCCTTGATTACCACCTATACCGTCTCTTTCCTTGCTCTAACCCTTAATTTTAAAAAGTTACATTCTCTTTCCCTTTTCAGGATGGCCACCAAGAAAGGCAAGGAGAAAAGCTACTCCCAAACCACCAGCAAGAAGAGGAACGAAAAGAGCATTAGTGGCAGAGCCATCTTCAACAGCGGTGAAACCCTCAACAAAAAGAATCAAGAGGATTATCAAGGTCGAGGAAAAAAGAAAAAGCCTTCCCAGCAAGGGACACTGCAAGGTTTACTAACCGTTACTGCGAGCAGATGTTCCCCATCCTGGCAGAGAGGAATTACAACAATGAACACCTTCTCATCCTCCCAACTGAAATTGTTGAATTTGTTGAGCTCCGCATTACACGAAGACACTGGGGATTCCTACAGAGACAGCCGCGGCAGGTTAATCTTTCATGGGTAGTCGAATTCTACTCCAATTTTCACTTGCCAACCCTGCAGTCTGTCTATGTCCGTCAGAAGCAAGTCCCCATAGCTGAAGAGGCAATTCAAAGAGCTTTAGATCTTCCCCCTACTCCAGAAGGATTGGACGCATTTCAAGAAGCCGCACTCAAGCGCCAGACATACCAATTTGACTGGGACGCCGTTCTCAGAGTTATAGCTCAACCTGGCAGCAGTTGGATCTTTGGATACCATCGATCCTGACCTAAAGGGATATTGGCTTCCGCACTTACCTTGGAGGCTCGCGTATGGGCACAAATTATGTCCCATTACGTCTTTTCGAGCACTCATGAGTCCTCCTTCACTGCAGACATGGCCGTTCTACTATGGTGCATCCTTGCAGACCAGCCTCTAAACTTACCAAGACACATCCGGAGTGTTATGGGACATGTACAAATTGCGGACAACTTACCTTTTCCCGCCTTGGTTTCAGATCTTATCTCAGCAGCCAGAGTCCCCTACAGAGCTGGGGACACCAAAGCCATGCTTCCACGGGATGATCAGTACGTCCCTAACGGGAAATATATCAGACCTCCAGCAGCCACTACCAGCCAGCCTGCAGAACAAGCTGCAGACATTCCTCCTTCCACACCACAAGCAACTTCAACAAGTCAGCTGCTCCATTAGATACTTGAGAGGTTGGACCGGCAAGAACAGAAAGTAAAGCTAAGAGAGCGCCATAACCAGCGCCGATTCACATACCTCAAGAAGCTGCTCACAGGAGACCACAGACATGACAAGACCCCAGATACCCCGGACTTCACTTCATTTACCAGCACAGGGAGCCATGACGGTCCCGACTGTGGAGATACTGCTACCAGCCCACCTTTGTTCCTGACAGATGGCACCGAGGACGGTGCAAAGCCTTAAGTGTGGGGAGGTCGGTCAGTACCTGACTTCCAGAGGTAATTTCTCTTCCCTAACATCAATAAAGTAGGATATTTACTTAGTTTTTCTTTAGGATAGGATAGATTGTTTAGAAATAGGATTATTTACATGCATGTTCTATTTAGTTGAAATATAATAAGTTTCTTTTAAGACCCTATTTTTGAAAATTTTCATTAATTTAAATCAAAACTTTTTGTGTTAAATTTGTTTGAAGATTGTAAATTGGAACATGGTTTTTTAGCTTGAAAACACACAACCTGTGAGACTTTGAGCCTAATTACATGGTTACATTATTTAACCATAAATATTTTATTCTTGTGTGTTTACTTCTCTATGATTGTAATCTTTATTATGATTGTAATCTTTATTTTGTTTCATCCTATATGTCCAATGTTTAATGTGTTATATGCATGCATATGATTGAGGCCATTATTTGTTTAGCTCACTTATCCCAAATAAGCCTACCCTTTAAATTACCTTTGTTAGGCTGTTAGCCACTTTGAGCCTTTTTAATCCCATTTGTTCTATATTTTACCACATTACTAGCCTTAAGTGGAAAAATAATTAAATATTTCAATTGAATCTTTGGTTAGCTTAAGATAGAAATTGTGTGTTAATTGAGTATGGGAAGATTGTGGGAACAAGGGTTAAGAAGGGAATGTGTCATGATAAAATAATGGGAATTTGGGTACCTACTCATGTGAACTAGAAAAATTAAAAATCCATGTGCGTTGATAAGCTATGTTTATTTTTCAAAAACAAAAAAAAAATCCAAAAAGTATTCAATAAATAAGTAATTAAATAAGGGGACAAAATTACTCCAATGCTAATTTAAGTTAAGAAAAAGATCAATGCATATGTGATACAAATTAAAAGAACAGTTGATACATGAGTATGGAATGTGAAAGTGAAAAGTATGGGTAGCTAGGCATGATTTTAAGTTACATAGAATGTATGTGTACTAGGTAAGAGCTTAGGTTAGTCAAAGATTCATACTTTAGCTCACTTAGCCTTATATATATATATATATATATTATATATATATTATATATATTATATATATATATATATATATACCCTTACCTTTACCTTAGCCCCATTACAACCTTGAAAAGACCTCATGATGTTTGCATTGGTATATTAATTATTGTTGATTGGTTAGGTGAAGAACAAAGTTTAGAAAGCATGATTAGAGAAGGATAGAGTGGTTACCCTATACACTAGAGAGATTAAAGTGCACACACACCACCAGTGAGGGTTCAATGCTCAATTCAATGTTCCCTGCTTTCATGAGCTGTCTTCTTACAAATTTACTTGCTTTTACTGTATGATTTGAATTAGTGGGATTTGATCTATGTTTGTCTTAAGAGAACTTATTTGCTTTTAACCGAATAGACAAAATCATATAGTTGCATTCGTATATATAGGTTGCATTGCATTGCATTGCATAAGTCTTACATGTCCATATTTATTCATATTTATCTCCTTCAACTAAGCATGAGGACATGCTAATGTTTAAGTGTGGGGAGGTTGATAAACCATTATTTTGTGATTTATATTATGTTTAATTGAGTGGTTTTATCAAGTCTTTCACCCACTTATTCATATGATTAGCATGATATTACAAGTCCTTCCCAAAATTGTTCTAAGATTGAAAACTTGCTTCCTAAAGATCTTTTAATTGTATATTTTTATTCTCCTTTATACCATTCGATGTCGTGATCTGTGTGTTAAGTGTTTCAGGCTTCATAGGGCAGGAATGGCTTAGAGAATGGAGAGGAAGCTTGCAAAAATGGAAGGAACACAAGAAATTGAGGAGATGACCAGCGAGAAGCGATGCGGACGCATGGCTCACGCGTCCGCGCGAAATGGAGAAAATCACAGCGACGCGAACGCTTGCCTGACGCGAACGCGTGGATTAGAATCTGCACGAGTGACACGAACGCATGGACGACGCGCACGCGTGGCAAGGAAAAACGCTGGATGACGCGAACGCATGGACGACGCGGTCGCGTGACATGCGCGATCTGCAGAAAATTCAGAAAAACGCTAGGGGCGAATTCGGGCCACGTTTTAACCCAGTTTTTGGCCCAGAAACGTAGATTAGAGCCAGGGAACATGCAGAGACTTAGGGACATTCTCATTCTGCATAGTTTTAGTTTTAGTTTTGAAATCTAGAGAGAGAATTCTTCCTCCTCCTCTAGGTTTTTTTTTTCTTTTCACTCATAGTTTAGAATTTCATCGCTTTGCTTTGGATATTGAGAAGAGTCTACCTTCGGAATTGACTATTCTAGTTTGTTTTTTTTACCTTATTTACTCTTTTATATTTTTAATCCTTATTCAGAGCTACAATTGGGAAGCTTTTATAACCTTTAGAATTTATTAATGCAAGAACTATTTTATTTTTAATTGATCTTTTGATTATTATTTATCATGTCTTCTTTTTATTCTCTCTTTTGTGAACTTTATATTTATGATAATGGAGAAGTTCCCTAACTTGATTGGGAGCGGATTAAAAGGAGAACCTTAAGTTGGGATACTCAAGAGTTCAATTGTAATTGGTTCGTTGTTGGTTGGCTTGTTAGTCACTAACTTTGATCCTTCCCAAGGGAGAGGATTAGGACTTGTGAATAGAAGTTGACTTTCAACTACTTGACTTTCCCTTAATTAGTGAGGGTTAACTAAGTAGAAACAACTACTAATTATTAATTGATCTTGAGAAATTTCCAACAAGGATAGAACTTCCGATTAATTTTCTCCTGGTCAAGGTTTTTATTTAAATTACATAAACTCTCTGATTTAATTTCCTGTTTATCAAACTCAAAAAAAATTTCTTGAAAACCTCTGATCAATAAGCTACACTCTTTTGTCAACTCGTTAGGAGACGACCTGGGACTCATACTCCCAGTAATCTTATTCTAAAAATTGTGACAACTCTTTTCTAAATTGACAAGTGGATTTTTGCCGGTTAAGAGCTGTACTTACAACGCTGTTTTCCTTAATAATTCTTAATCTGCCAATTTCCACCACTGCAAGTACTATTGTGGCCACTCGCGTATAGCTGACGCTCCCGCGCACATTGGAAGAATCGTCATCAGCGCACACGCGTACCGTGCGCGTACGCGTGGATTCAGGAGCTCATCGGCGCACGCGCGCACCTGGTGCGCACGCGTCGTGACCAGCACGTGACCTCATTAATGAAATCGTGGCTGGCAATTTCTGAGGCCTGGAGGGGCCCAATTGAAGGCTAGATCTGCATGAAAATGACCCAGGGATTGTAGGAGCAAGGGGTGGATCACACATTAGACACTTAGACACATTTTGAGTTTTTGGGTAGTTTTTGTTCATCTAGAGAGGGAACCCTTCTTCCTCCCTAGATCTAGCTTGATTTTGATCTCCCATTGTGAAATTACTGGATTGGATCTTGTTGTTTGATACTCTTGTTTACTCAATTTGAATCCTCTAGTGTTATTTTGTTTAGATCTTATCTTGATTGTGTTGTCTTGTTGCTTTTCAATTTTCTACCCCAATTCATGAACATTGTGGGTGTTGATTTCTATGAATATGTTGATGCTTCTTGTGATTGCTAGTGTTAATTGTGTAATTTCTATAGATGATTGTTAGTGAGTCCTCATAATTCTTAATTTAATTGTAATTTGAAAATGTCTCTAGTTAAGCATTCTATGTGTTTGATGAAATGTTTGCTTTAATTATGGAGTAGTTTCTTTTACTCTTGGTCTAAGTTATGAGAATTGGGTGACCTTGAGTCATTGGGTCTCATTGGATTGTTGATTGGAGAACCCTTAGTGACCAAATTGACATCCATTAACACCAACCCACTACTAATTAGTAGATTGGTTGGGACTTATGGGTTGAAATTGGTTAAACCACTTGACGTACCTCAACCCTAGGAGTAAATGTTACGTACTTAAGGTTCTTTGAGGTAGACTTAGTGAGTTTGGTTCGTCACAATTGGCTAATTATAGTTGAAGACAAGGATAGAGACCCCCAATTCCCATGCTTAGTCAAGAGTACCTTTGATTCATATTTGAAAAACCAAAATTCTTAGTTGCTAGTTCTTGATTTAGTTAATTGCTTAAATTTAGAGTTTCTTGCATTTTAAGATTTCTTGCATGACAAGCTTGGTAGTTAATTTTCATCACCATGATTCTCAACCCCGTATTTATGATCAATGCTAAAGCACATGCTTGCCCATTCTTCGTGAGACGACCCAGAGTCTAAATACTCCGGTTACATTCTTATTTGGGGTTAGCACTTGTGACAACCACCCTTTCTTAATTTGGGATTGAGGATTGATTATCGGTTGGACTATACTAACAACAGAAGTATTTTGTGGAATTCCGAACCGGTATACCTTCCATCAACTCTACCAAATTAATGGCGCCGTTGCCGGGGAATGAGTGCAATGTATGCCTTAGCATTGGTTATGTGAATATGTAGATAGTGTGGATAGTTTACTTGTTTTCTCTATTTTGCTCTTAGTATAGATTTCTTGTGTACATGAGCTATGACTCTCAAGTTTGATGACTCGGTCCCAACTAAATGCTAGCTTAGCCGAGCTTGACTTAGAAATTGAAAGGACTTTATTACATACTCGGCAAGCTAGGCGTCGGTTGGACTACGCGCCCAGTGTTTCGGCCTCACTTGAGGAACATACCGAACCACTAGACGGTTCCGAGAGCGACTTAGAGTCCATTACTTCTTATTCTTCTATTGGCACTACTGATACATCTTCGCATTCCACAGGTAAACCTCGTATGGCGGAGCCACATAGGATCACTTTGCATGAACAAGGAGCGCCGGACCTCATTCTGCCACCACTACAAACAAGATTTCCCAACCTTGACCCAAACTTTGAGTTAAAGAGTAGTCTGATCAACTTGTTTCCTAAGTACCATGGGCTTTCCGGTCAAGACCCCATTCGACATCTGAGAGATTTTCAAGCGGCTTGTGCTACGGCCCGGAGGCATGGGGCCAACAAAATTGCCATCATGGTTTACTCCTTCCCCTTTTCTCTTGAAGGGCAAGCGAAGGAATGGTACTACTCCCAACCGGATGAGATAGTGACCAATTGGGACTTCTTGAGAATAGAGTTTCTAGACAAGTTCTTCCCGCCGGAAAAGACCGACTATATCCGGAAAGAGATCTCGGGCATAATGCAAAAGGATCAAGAGACTTTGTATGAGTATTGGAGCCGATTCAAGAGATTATTGGAGACTTGCCCCCACCATGGGTTGAGCACTCATCTACTCATAAGTTACTTCATCAGAGGTCTTTGTGTGGAAGATAGAAGACTACTTACCACATCTAGCGGTGGTTCCCTTTCCAAGAACAAGATGGAGGCGGAAGCATGGAGCTTGATAAATGATGTCGTCGAGGCTACTCAACACGTAAGGGTGAGAAGCAACCCCCTCAAGGGTATAGTGGAACCCTCTCCTTCCGAATCAAGTTTGACCAAGGTGCTTGGTGACATGACTACCATTCTCACCGAGATGCACAAACAGCAAAAGGAGTTCTATTCCATTCAAGCCGTTCAAGCTTCACCCCAAGTTCCCCAAATTGAAGGTCCTCCAAAGATATGTGGCTTGTGTTCTAGCACCGCACATTACACGGATCAATGCCACCAAATTCAAGAGGACTACACCTTAGCCGTCGTTAATGTGAATTACAACAATCGCACCCTACCAAAACCAAGGCCACAACAACTACTCTCATGGCAATAACTCCAATCAAGGGTGGAGGGATAATGTACAAGGGAACCATCAAGGTCAAAGATGGAACAACTCTTCTTCGCACCACAACAACAATTACCAATCTTCATCCCAACACCACCACAACAACAACAACCACCAAGCCAACCAAAACCAAAACAACTACCAAAAATATCAAGCACCACATCAAAGACAACAATCCAACCAAGCTTCTTCTGCTTCTACCAACCAAGTTGATGAGCTTAGAGCTATTGTGGAAAAGAATGAAGAAAATAGCAAAGCTCAATTTAATGCCGTGAATGCTCAATTAGCTAACCTCACCGAGATGGTCTCAAGATTGGTTTTACCCTCTTCCAACAACACCCACCAACCCTCAAGCTCTTCAAACCTTCCATCCCAACCCTTTCCAAACCCAAAGGGCACACTCAACGCCATCACACTACGGTCGGAGACTACATTGGAGAAGATACCTCCTAGGGTCTTGGAAGACATTTAAGAGGAGGAAGTGGCTGTTGAAGCTCCACATGAAGAGGAGGAGGTGAGCACAAGGCAAGAAGAAGAAGAAATGAGCCTCAAGGAACCTAAGAGAAAAGCTACCACGAATGATCCCATTCCTATCACATTCCCTTCAATGATAAAGAAAGCAAAGAAAGCTCGGGAATTCGATTTGAACATGCTCCAAGTGTTCAAGAAGGTTGAGGTAACCATCCCACTTCTTGATGCTATACAATAAATTCCGAAGTATGCAAAATTTTTGAAGGACTTGTGTACACATAAAGATAGGATTGGTGAACTAGAAATGTTGTCTTTGGGCAATTCTATTTCTGCATTGATGAAGCCTATTCCTGAAAAGTTTGATGACCCCGGGCCTTGTCTGGTTTCTTGTTGTATTGGTGGAGTTGTTTTTCCTGATTGTATGTGCGATCTAGGAGCTTGTGTGAGTATTATGCCGCTCTCAGTTTTTGCAAGGTTGAACTTGGCTCCATTGAAAAGGTCGGCCGCTCAATTTGCCTTAGCCGACAAGAGTATAATTACTGTGATGGGTATAACCGAAGATGTACTCGTAGCAATCAAGGATTTGGTGTTTCCAGTCGATTTTTACATTCTTGAAATGCCACCAACAGAGGGTAGAAGCTCTTCCTCTGTTCTACTTGGTAGACCCTTCCTTAAAACTTCCAAATTCAAGTTAGATTCCTACACCGGCACATATTCTTTTGAGGTTGGGGATAAGATGATTAAGTTCAACTTGGAGAAAGCCATGAAACACCCACCCGAAGAGCATTCCGTTCTCCGATGTGATGTAATTGATGAGGTGGTAGCGAAAGTGCAAAGCAAATATCATGTCGAGCTATGCTACGCTACTGTTGAGGAGAAGGATAATCATGAGGGTGAACAAAGGGAAATGGTTGAAGATGAATCCCATGAGCTTAGTGAAAAAGAACCTCAATCGGAAGCAAAAAGTGAACTGAAACCTCTTCCGTCTCATTTGAAGTATGCGTTCCTTGGGAACAATCAAGAGTTTTCGGTCATTATTGCTAGTGAGCTTTCTAGTCATGAAGAGGAGAAGCTCCTAGAAGTCCTGAGGAAACACAAGAGAGCAATCGGTTGGAGCTTAGCCGATATTCTGGGAATTGATCCACAAATGTGCATGCATCGCATTTTTCTATAAGAAGGAGCTCGGCCGGTTAGACAACCGTAAAGACGAATTAACCCAACTATCCTTGATGTGGTGAAGAAGGAAGTCACGAGACTACTTGATGCGGGTATCATATACCTGATTTCTAGTAGTAAATGGGTAAGTCCAGTCCAGGTCGTTCCAAAGAAATCTGGCATCACCGCTATAAAGAATGAAGATGGTGAAGTGGTCACCACAAGAGTACAAAATGCATGGCGAGTGTGCATCGATTATAGGAGGTTGAACGCTGCAACTAGGAAGGACCACTATCCTTTGCCGTTCATCGACCAGATGCTAGACCGACTTACAGGTAAATCCCATTATTGCTTTCTTGATGGCTTTACTAGATACTTCCAGATTCACATCGCTCCTGAGGATCAAGAAAAGACCACATTTACTTGTCCCTTTGGCACCTTTGCCTACAAAAGGATGCCATTCGGGCTATGCAATGCACCCGCCACATTTCAGCGGTGCATGATGAGTGTCTTTTCCGATCTTATGGAGAGTTGTATGGAAGTCTTTATGGACGACTTCAGTGTGCATGGAACTTCATTTGATAGTTGTTTGGAGAACTTGGCCAAGGTCCTAGCTAGGTGTGTTGATACTAACCTTGTCTTGAATTTTGAAAAATGTCACTTCATGGTGAGACAAGGTATAGTATTAGGACAAGTAGTTTCCGACAAAGGAATGTTTGTAGACCCGGCCAAGGTAAATGTCATTACCGGTTTATCTCACCCCTCATCTGTGAGGGAGGTCCGTTCCTTTTTGGGGCATGCAGGATTCTATAGGCGCTTCATCAAGAATTTTAGCAAAATTGCATTGCCATTGTCGCGCCTACTCCAAAAGGACGTGGACTTTGAGTTTGATAGTGCTTGTGTGGACGCATTTGAGGAGTTGAAGAGAGCACTTACCACCGCACCGATTGTGAGGGGCCCTAACTGGACGCAGCCATTCGAGATCATGTGCGATGCGTCAAATCATGCCGTAGGTGCCGCGCTAGCACAGCGCGATGGTAAGCTCCCCTATATCATCGCTTACTCCTCAAAGACGTTGGATGCGGCACAATCCAACTATACCACTACTGAGAAAGAGCTTTTAGTCGTTGTTTATGCTTTGGATAAGTTTCGATCTTACTTGCTAGGCTCTAAGATAGTGGTATACATGGATCATGCTGCCTTGAAATATTTATTGACAAAGAATGAGTCAAAACCCAAGCTCATACGTTGGATCTTGCTTTTGCAAGAATTCGACATTGAGATTAGGGACCGGAGTGGATCACAAAATTTAGTTGCGGATCATTTAAGCCGCTTGGAAAATCTTAAGTATGATACATTTCTGATCAATGACTCATTCCCTTTAGAAGGTTTGCATGCTGTTTCGGATAGTTTTCCTTGGTTTGCCCCCATGGCGAACTACTTGGTTGCTAAAATTTACCCTGCCAACTTTTCCAAACACCAAAGAGATAAGTTGAGGAGTGATTCCAAATATTATATTTGGGATGACCCCCACTTATGGAGGAGAGGAGTAGACCAAGTAATTCGCAGATGTGTTCCAGAATCTGAAATCCAACTAATTCTTGAATCTTGTCACTTGTCCGAGTTTGGTGGCCACTTTGGCCCACAACGGACGGCGAAAAAAGTTTTGGATTGTGGATTCTGGTGGCCCACGCTGTTCAAGGATGCTAACCAATTCTGTGTGTCGTGTCACCAATGTCAAAAGTCAGGGAATGCATCTCAAAGGGATGAAATGCCTCAACAACCCATGCTATTTTGCGAAATCTTTGATGTATGGGGCATAGACTTTATGGGACCATTTCCCAACTCAAGTGGGTACTTGTATATCCTGTTAGCAGTTGACTACGTCTCAAAGTGGGTAGAAGCGATACCTACTCGCCTTGATGACGCCAATGCTGTGATTTCTTTCATTAGAAATAATATTGTGTGCCGTTATGGGTCGCCACGAGCAATCGTGAGCGACCAAGGTTCCCATTTTTGTAACAGGAAAGTAGAAGCACTACTTAAGCGCTATGGGATAGCACATAAGGTTTCAACCCCAAACAAATGGGCAAGCAGAAGTGTCCAACCGAGAGATTAAGTGAATCCTGGAGAAAGTGGTAAACCCACAAAGGAAGGACTGGAGCACTCGGTTTAGGGTTTAGGGTTTAGGGTTTAGGGTTTATGGTTTAGGGTTTAGGGATGAGCCCCTTTCGGGTCGTCTATGATAAGGCATGCCACCTCCCGGTGGAAGTTAAACACAAAGCCTATTGGACAGTGAAGCAGTGTAATATGGACATCACCAAGGCGGGTGTAGCCCGGAAATTGCAATTAGAGGAGCTTGAATGTCTTAGAATAGAGGCATATGAAAATGCCCGGATCTACAAGGAAAAGACTAAGGCATTCCATGACCACCACATTCGGAAGAAAGATTTTCAAGAAGGTGACGAAGTTCTCCTCTACAACTCGAGGCTCAGATTCATGCCTGGAAAGCTCCGTTCAAGATGGGAAGGTCCCTTTAAGGTGAAGGAAGTTAAACCCTATGGTGTAGTGGAGCTGTTTGATCCTTAAAGTAAGACAATCTTCAAGGTGAATGGCCATAGAGTAAAGTAGTACCATGGCTACAAATCACCCAAGGAAGTGGAAGTGCTCCTCCTGGAGGATGCACCAAAAGAAGAGGAAGCTTGAGCACAGGACCGTCCAACTTAAGGACGTAAAAGAAAAGTGCTGGGTGGGAGACACCCCACCGCGGTATGATCGTTCTTGTATATACTTTCTTGTTTCTAGCTTAGATACTTGTGAATTCCATGATTTTTTATGATTGTTGAGCTTGTTTTGATATATGTTGATATGATAGGTATAGTTGAATTTGTTTGAATGTTGTGATACTCATTAGGATTTTGTCAACCTTGGCAATCTTTGTTGTATTGGTTGTGTTGAGGAAATACTTCATCTTAAGTGTTGTATGATTTTGTGAGTGTTTTCTCAACCTATCTAGTTGATTGCATGCCAAGAGTATGTTGAATTACATTTTCTTTTTCCTGTGTTGTTAAAAAAAAAACAAAAAAAAGAAGGGGAAAATTGGGCATCCGCGTGCCAGCGCGCCGTGCGCGCGCGCGCCGGTGGTGCATTTATACTCTGGTATAAAAAACGAGAGATTTGTGCCTCTTTTGTGCCTACTTCGTGTCAGGCGGCCCATGCGCAAGCGTACATGGCGCCTGCGCGCAACCCTGCTGTCTCGCTATCGACGCGCAAGCGCACCGTGCGCGCGTGTCGTGTGTGTATTTTGAGCTCTCTGGTACAAAAACCAGAGAGTTGTGCCAAAGTCGTGCCTGTTCTGTGCCCGTGACCTGACGCACAAGTGCACCTGGCGTGTCCGCGTCGGTCGCCATCCTCTTCATACGCGCGAACGCGCACTGTGCGCGTCCGCGTCGCTTATGCCGCACGCCAACTCTGGTACAACAACCAGAGAGTTAGGCCTACTCTGGGCCTACCCCGTGCCAATCTTCGCGCGTACACGCAAGGGACGCGCATGCGTCCCTTGCCCAACCCTTATCAGCGCGCTAGCGCGCTATGCGCACGCGCGCCGGCCACACAACCCAGCTTTAAACAGCGCGCCCCTGCTTCGTTCCTCCTCTCATCTCTTTTCTAATTCTCTCTTCTTCCACTACTTACTCTTTTCTCTTCTTCCATACTTCACTTACATTGTCTCCGGTCACCCACCGGCAACCACCACCGCCTCCGGTGGCCATACATTTCTCTTCCCCTATTCTCCTTTTGCAAGAACCCCATCTTGCCTCTCTCTCCCTCTCAAGGTTTTGCTTCTTCTACTCTCATCTCTTACTTTCTTTTCACATTTTCTTCTTTTAGTTGCATGCTTCTTTTAGTACCTTCTTATTTCTCTCTTACTTTTATTTGCTTGTTGCTTGTTCATTTGATTTTTCCTTTCTTATTTCTCTATGGATGATGAACTTGAACTTTAATTTGCTTGAGTAGATCTTGTTGTTGTCATTTGATGAATTTGTAAGTAAGTGATCTCGTGTTGATGATTGATGTTTCATTTTGAGGCTTTAATTAAGTGAGTTTCTTATATTTGCTCATTACTTGTTAGTTGCACACCAAGTGTTCAAGGAAATGCACACATGCCATTTTGGTTTGTTTTGGTCTTGTACCCGTAGTTTAATGCTTCTTCCTCATTCACTTGCCATCTTTCAAGCATATTGAGCCATTCTACTTTATGCTCACCAACTGAATGCTCACTTTACATGACTTGTTCTTTCTTTTGGATACTTGAGTGCACTCTTCTCATGCCACATTGCATGCATTATTCACTCTTGCATCCCATGCTAAGTGTTGTGACCCATGCTTCTTTAGTTGTTCTTGATCACATGTGCAGCTGTCGCGTCTTCAAGATCCACAATTTACTCTGGGCACTACTTCTCACTTGCATGATGTTTTCCATGAGATGATTATTTGGGTTTAATATTTTCCATTCTCTTTCCTTTTTCAGGATGGCCACCAAAAAAGGTAAGGAGAAGGAACCAAGGAAACCGGCCACAAAAAGGGCGCCCCAAAAGTCATCCTCCAAGGCGCATCCTACACTAGGAGCCAAACCTCTTTCTAAGAAAGCGAAGGCATCCGCTCCTATTGATGAAAAAGAGAAGAGCAATCCGGCAAGGGACTCTTCAAGGTTCCCCAACTACTTCTGTGAACTTGTGTTCCCCGCCATGGTTGATCGGAACTATCATGCTGAGCATCTACTCACCCCTCCGGACAAGATTTCCCATTGTATCATACCCCGCATCGAGCGGCGAGGATGGGAGTTTCTTTTGAGAAAACCACAAGAGGTCAATCTCTCGTAGGTGGTAGAGTTTTATACCAACTACCACCTCCCCTCTCTTCAGTCAGTATACGTGCGCCGAAAGTAAGTCTCGATTTCAGAAGAGGCTATTCAGCAAGTGCTTAATGTCCTACCGGTACCAAGGGAAACGGATGGATACCAAGAGGTCTTACGTCAGTGGAGTGGGTTTGGGTTTGATTGGGACTCGATTCTTCGAGTCATCGCTGAGCCAGAGACATTTTGGACCCAAGGACGACTCCGGATGCGGCCCAAGTGCATCGATGCACGTTACCTTACTGTGGAAGCTAGAGCTTGGGCCCATCCTCTCCCACTATGTGCTACCTAGCACCCATAAGTCGTCCTTCATGGAGGATCTTGCCTTGCTTGTTTGGTGTGTTCTCATAGAGAGACCGGTGAACATTCCACTTCTTGTCCAACAAGCAATGAGTCAAGTCCATGCTCGGGGTAATTTGCCATTTCCAGCATTGGTATTTACTTTAGTCGCTGCAGCGGGTGTTCCTTGGGAGACCACGGACACGAAGGCTATAATTCCGGCCAAGGACGATGTAGTCCCGAGTGGGAGATACTTACAGCTTCCCTTGACAACCCCAAGCCTTGACATTACCCCGCAGCCTATTTTTCCTTCCACATCATCATCACTACCACCACAAAGATCCACCCATCAACAAATTGAAGATCTCCACCGGAAGATTGATAGATATGAGCGGCGCAACCAACACCGCTATACTTACATCAAGAAGCTTTTGCGTTGTGTTACCCCCAAACTGAAGGAACCCAAAATATTCACATCCACTTCGAACCCAACTGACGGGAGCTCCGATGAAGAGAATAGTGCTAGTTCCGGTCCCGACCGTCCTTTGTGCTTTGCTAGTAGCAGGGAGGACCGTGCTATATTCTAAGTGTGGGGAGGTCGTTCGACCGATCTCCATGGGTAACCATCTCTTCCTCACCCATGGATGTTCTTGATTAGTCAGTAGATTGCATGTTAGTTAACTTTTGCTTGTGAATACTCCTTGCATGATAGTTAGTTTACACTTGGTCAAAGTAATAACTTCCTTTTTCTGAGAAAATGTGTTTTTAGAGCACCCTACCAATTAATTGAAAAAAAAAAATTTTGTGACAAACTTGCTAGAAGAATGTACTTTGGAACATGATTGTTGAGTTAAGAACACAAGCTTGTGGGACTTGAGCCTAATGGCGTGGTCACATCTTATGACTACTTATTTTCCTTCTTGTGTGCGAACGTTCTCTTTCCATGAGTGTAATCCTTGCTTTGTCTGACTCTAT